>NC_033797.1:9068151-9093911 GCF_001876935.1 Asparagus officinalis
TCTTTAGGGGCTGTTTGGTTCGTTTCCTTGATATAGAGAAATGCAATTCCATGTAAAGAAACACAAGTTTTGAGTTTTCCAAACTTTTCCAAGAAATAGATTGTTTTGCTTTGGTTCGCACATAAAAAATGGTGAGAAACCAATGTATTTATTTTTCTTGTGTTTGGTTCGCATAGAAAAAAAAGGAAAACTTTTGTAAACAAAGCAGAAAAGGAAAAAAATCTGACGTGGCAGAGTTTTCATCAATTTCACTCGGTTGGGGAAGGAAATTTGAGAGGGAAAAAAATCTGAGTTGGCGGTGATTTCAACAGAGTTTTCCCTCTTCTATCCGAGCGAACCAAAGCGGCACAAAGAAATGGACGGAAACAAAAAAACTGACGTGGAGGGCTAAAAATCTGACGTGGAGGGGTTTTCTGAGTTTTCCACCCCTTATAATAGCGAACCAAACAGCCCCTAAATCACAAACTTGCACAAATCCAGTGGGAAACAAGGGTAGAAGTTCTATTTAAGTTCCACACAAGCTCGAGACGGTAGCAACCTTAGACTGCTCTAGAGGGCTAATTTTCGGAAAACCTCCCTCTTAACTTTGGATTATATTAGATAATTTTACATCTTTAGTAAATTACTGAAATAGCAAAACATTATTATCAATAAACAACTACGGTTTGAAAATCAAAGTGAAGAATATTGGAAAATAAAGATTTTAACTTAATTTAAAAACAATATTAGTTATTTGATTTTTTTTCCCCTCTCTATATTTCACCATCCAAGTATATTTCTAAATTTAATCTTCAAATCCTGATATTTCTAAAAAGGCCAAATTTCTAAAAACCTCGCTTAACTTTCCATGATTGTCAATAACACCAATCGCTTTCAAGATATCAAAATGTTAAATTTAAAATGAATCATAACCATCAATTAAATTCAACTCTTGCACAAATATGCTATGATTTCAATCCAGTTGGAGACAATGTGTCAACTATGACCCAAACAAGCATAATGACAGCTAATAATGCATCTAACAAATAGCTGAACGTTATCAAACATGACAATAACATATCCTACAATGAAAGATGACAAAGCTTTCGGAATTTTACTAGCTTACGATCTTGCTTTAGAACAGATAAACATAAATTAACATAAAATCAGCAGCAGGAGTACATAATCTCAGTTAAATTAGCAGATTTACATTTATTCAATTACCCAACCTACCATAACATTACACTTCTCTAACACAGACCAAACTCTCAACTTACATTTCTCTACCTCACAGCTCATAAAGTCACACTTCTCTTAGATACCATGTAGAGAAGATAGTGAAAGGGGCATTATCAAGAACACAATACTAGCAAAAACCAGCAATTATGCATATATCATCAATCAATCACGATCATGCCATTCATCGTCCATTGCCAAATTGAACCCATATTTACGTGCAAGGCGAGGGGCGCTGCTATCTTGCATCACACTTTCAATCATCTCAAACTTATTGTAGTGTGCTTTCAATGTCTCTTCCTGCTGCTTTGCGAGCTTCTCCTCTTCGTCAAGTGTAGCCTGAAAAATGTGAAGTTCAGAAAAGAATGAGAGCACCATAGTGTGGTGAGGAAATGTTAGTACTTAAATATCTTTAATCGCCCCAGTAACTCCAGAGTTATGGCAAGAATTGTGAATTGAGGGTTATAATTTTATATTCTAGCATGCTCGACACATTGAGCGCATTTTCATGAGCCGAAACATGGACTCACTCACATAGTAGCGTTTGTTTAATCCACTTTTAATTGCACGGCTAGTGGGATTTGAACATGGATTGTGTTGATACCATTTTAAAGTCCCTTCCACTGCCAGAAAACTCCGACAACTCCAAAGATTTGGTTAAGAGTTGGGAGTTATAATTTTATTATCTAACAGTAAGATTCTAATGTGTTTTGGTAAAGTCGAGGAGTTATAATTTATAATCTGACAGTAAGATTCTAATGTGTACATTCAATTCGAGAATAAATATGCTAAGAAAGTGATTTTATTTTCGACCGGTTCATTGAATTTCTATTGGAAAAGAAAGTCAAGAATGGAAGAATGTAATATAAGTGAAAATTCATTTTTAAAAGCTTTAAAAAGTAAGGATATTATACAGGTGGGTCCTGTATACAAGTCATAGAACCAATGAAGAAAAGAAAAGTCTCAAACAACTAAACGTAATTAGGCTAACTATGCACAATACTAAACTAGTAGTTTTTTTAATTATCAACTCCTCTCTAGTACTTTGGTTTTGGAAGGTGGATCCTGTATACAAATCGTAGAACCAATTAAGAAAAGAAAAGTCTCAAATAACTAAACGTAATTAGGCCAACTATGCACAATACTAAACTAGTAGGGTTTTTTTATCAACTCCTCTTTAGTACTTTGGATTTGGAATAACAACCATCCCCCCCCCCCCCCAACAAAAAAAAACCAAAAAAACGAAAAAGAAAAAGAAAAACAGCACTCAAAGGGCACTACGAAGAAAAGTTTCATCATCCTTGCACCATATCAGGGAAATTAAAAGATGAATAAGGGTAACGAGATTATTGTTTCCATCTACTCCTCTATGCAAATGGGAGTACCAAAGATTCAGTATTCATGCTACAGTAATGCTACAGTAACTTTACTATAGCATTATTACTGCAGCAAACATGGACCTAGTAATGCAGGTTTTTGAAAAATACTGTAGCGCACGGGAATCGGGATACTGTAGCATAGGAAGATACTGCAGCAAAAAATAAAAATTTGATGTAGCAGAATGGGATTACTGTAGTGGGAAAAATTTTGTTCACACTAGTGTATATATATATATACACCCAATTCTCATGTTGGGAGATTTTGAAATAATTTAAGGATTCAAGTGGGATAGTATCAAAATGCAAAAAAATTATGTCAGAGTTTTAGCAGTGAAATGCTACTACATTTGGATTCCAGTCGTTTGTGCAATAGATAGCAATATATAAAGGCTTAAACAATAACTTACACAGTGTACACACAATGCATCAGTTTTAACTAAGAACTCGAACATGAAATTGACTGAATAGAGTCACCAGCTGCAGGACCGAATCTATGGTTGGTTACAACAAAATATGTTCTCCATTGTGAGATGATTCTACCAATAAGATCAAGGTAAGCAAAATAAAGAACGCAAAATAAAAAATTGAATAAGAAAATTCAATACTTCTATCAATTAACTATCTGCAAGCAGGAAATTTTCAGTAAAACTAACATCATAATGATTGAATCCATTGGACAAAAGCAAAACAAATTAGACTTCATTAATATAAAGTAGAACAACAGAAAGTAGAGTTTACCTCAATGTTAGTCCCTTAAATCTTTAATATTTTGAAATGAACCCCTCCAATCATTGAAATTGATATTAGCTCCCCCGATTCTAATAAGTTGTTTCAAATTAGCCCCTCTATTCAAGAGTATAAGTAGCAATTGGAAGGATTAATTTCAAACACTTACAAGAATTGAGGAACCTAATAGCAATTTCAATGATTTGTGTGACTATTTTCAAATTAACTTAAGAATTGGGGGACCTAATTGATTTGAGGGGCTACTTTCAAAATATTAAAGATTCAGGAGGCCAACATCGATATATGTTAATAGTCCAAAGTTTAAATGTAACATGTTACCTTGATCAGGGCCAATGTCTCAGCATTATGCTTTTTTGCTAGTTCCTTCAGCTTTTTCCCAACCTCAAACTCAGGATCAGAGGGTTCCACCCATCGTACTCTAATCTTTCTATCAGGATTTGACGGTCGATCAGCAAACATTTCATTGGTGGCAGCTTGCGCCGTTATAGGACGAGGCATCCCCGACATCATGAATGGGTAATTTGTAATATCAGCAACTACAGCTTTGGCTTGCTTCGGATTCTCCATTTCCACCAAAGCACAAGGGGGAATAGGATATGGTATAGTGTAGTTTGGAAGGAACTCCACATTGAGTACATTACCAAATTGCCCCAGCGCTGTTTCAATGACAGCAGATGTCACTTGAGGGGACAGATTGCTAAGAAACACCGTCCTCTTTACTTTTTCTTCGAATTCAGCATATTCTTTCCTAGCCTGCTTTAACTTTTCTTCAGATTGGGCGTTTTCCTTTTTGGCCAGCTCGTTGGACGTAGACATAGATTATTGCAGCCTATTCCACATGTTTTCCAATTTTATGTTAGAAATATCGCTTCAGCATAATAGGCATATAAGGTAATATTTCAGAATAGCCGTTGGTTATTAAATCCTCGTGTAAAAATTTCAATCCTTGGAATTTGCTAGCATAAGTTCTATTTCATACTCCGGTCTTTGGAATATAGGTCAAACCTTTCATGAACTCATGGTTAAAAAAATTGAAAACTTCCATGCCAAGATCAAGAAAATTCTATGTTCTGTGTCAAATACTAACGTTTTATCTTTTGCAAATTTAATGTATCGCCAGTAAACTGTATTAGAATATCAGGAGCTTCTCCCTAAATGTGTAACAAGTCTAAAACACCTTAGAGGAAGAGAAGAAAACCCGCTCAAGATGGAAACAAGATGAATAATGAACAAGGAAACTGAAGTCATATGATTCATACTTCGCTGCATAAATGACATAAATGTCATAGAACAAGATCAAGACATAACCAACACGGAAAGCGATCAGGATATATTTGTATCCATCAATAAAATTGGTAACATAATGTGGATTATACAAAAATCATTCACAACAAATTCCCTTAGAATGACAACGTTGCCACACGCAAAAGGAATACTAAGCATCCAACGCATGTGCTCGCAGTGTGTGCACAAACATGACACCATCATTATATCAGTATAAAAAAACGCGGAGCAACGTTCTAGTTCTACCTTTATCTAAAAGTTTGTATCAGTCATTTCCTATGTTGTAACTTAAAAATCACTAAAAACTCACAAGGTCATATAATGAAGATTATAACCCTTCAGTAAATAGTTTACGTTTGTTTTCTGTTGCGAATCAGAGTCACTAAAAGCTCACAAGGCCATATAATGAAGATTATATGCCTTTCACAACATAATGTGTGTGTGCACACATGCGCGCACACACACAGCCATACGAACCCCAAATTTTGGGAAAACATTCATCACAAGCCAAACGGCCAACCGTTCCCAGACGTGTATACACAAGAAAAAAAGTATAATAATAATAAAAGGATTCATCAGAATGATAAATGTATGGGCAACTCAGTAGCAGATTAACCAACCCTATAATTCTACAAGTTACTGAGACTTGTTTTGCGCAAAGTTGTCCTTGCTGCAACATACTAATGAAAATACAAAACAACCTAATCCTAGGTGCGGGTACAAGTTCACATTCATCAATATGATAAATATATTAATCAGGCCATAAGTAGAGGTTTACAGAATCCCAATATAACGAAGATTAATTTCATCTCTTATAAGTTATAGCTACCATAAAATATGTGTTTCTATAAGAAAACTTAATATGTATTTTGACATGAAATAAACAATTTACGGAACAAATTACATGCAAATAAGGGATCTTTCTCTTCGATCAACTTCCAAGTTTGAACAGAAATGCATAATAAATCAGATTGAACCCCCCAAATCCACAATCAACAAACACGACAAACCCCAGCAGTCCTATAATGTAGTTCAAAATTCCAACAATAACAACCTTTTCTTTTCCTTAGAATTTAACACTACCAATCTTTATACTGAAAAACAATAAACAAGTGAATAGAGCAAATTACTGTCAAAGAATGAATCTTTCTCCTCATTGTTTCTAGGTTTTTCAACTACACAAAGCAAAATAAATTGAACCCTAAAACCAACAATCAACAAACATGACATACATCCAACAGCCTTAAAACTCTAAAATTTCAAAATTTTGAGGCTAGGGTTTATAAGAACAGAATAGCACGATAATTTATTCCGCCAAAAACCTCTAAAGATCGAAACTTTATAAGAAAAATATATAGAACCAATCTAATTAAGAAAAATATGAAGCGAGAATTACCTGTTAGAAGAATGCTTTCTAGGGTTTGTGAGCTGAATTGCTACAATTCAAGCTTTTTAAAAATTTTTGAGGGTTTTAAAATGGGCCTTCTTTGGTTTTTATGCCCATTGAAGTTGGAGGTCGAAAGGTACGAAGTACAAACTTGAAAGGAGCAGAACAATTATCAGGTCAGGTCGGTTTCAAATGTCCCCAAAATCCAAGTGATTTCTATTGAATTTTATGAGTGTTTTTGTTGGTTCTTAAATTACTCTTAATTTGATATCGGTCCTAGAATTTTTTTACTTATTAAACTTCTATTTGTCGTTCAATTTATTTGATATTGGAAATAATATATATTTTTCCATTAGAATCATGAAATCAAACGTATTTAATAGTTCAACTACACCATTACTAATATATATAATATATGGATACTATCAATTTAAATTCTAAACTATTAGATGTGATTTCTCCATTTTGTCAGTGAACTCAATACTTATATGGGCATTCTCAATAACCCCCCATCGCAATTCATTATAATCCACTTGCATTCTATCTTTTTTTTTCCTTTGTTCATTGACGTTGTAGTTTGTACTTGGTTTCGTTCGTCGACATTGTAGACTTGTAGTTTGTAGTTTGTACTTGGTTCCTTTGGTTTTCATGAATATCTTTTCACAGTTGATTGTTGTTGAGGACATCTCTCTAGAATCCCAACTATGTCCAATATGTCTCATTGATGTTTTTTACTTTATTTTATTAATTAATAGGATTCGACATAATAAGAGTTTATTGTGATTGTTACAAGTACTACATCAGAATACATACCTGCACTTTGATAAACATATACTAATATCCTAGTACATGCGATGTATGCATGACAAAAAAGGTGATTTGTTAGGTTTTAATTGGGATTTTCCAACTGAAGGATATTTCAGTTGATTTTTCCAAGTATGAGAATATCTCCATAAGTTTCGCCAAGTGTAAGAGTATCTTTGTTGTTTTTTCCAAGTATTTCACTTAATTTCTTTAAGTGTGAGACTATTTCCATAGTTTTCTCCAAGTGTGAAGAGCTTTTTTGGAATTTAAAAAATGTGAGACACAAACCAAAAGAGAAGCTTTTCTTAATATATAATATAGATATAGATAGATAGATATATAACACCAATTAGACTGCTTGCTTGTACTATGTGTATGGCTTGTCTGAATGGCACTTGGGCTCAATTTGAACCCAATGCATAAGCCTAATGAACTTACTTATACCATGATCGCAATAACGGCTAACTTTGAGTTTCTAGCAACGATTCAAAATGAGTTCCATATGAAAGAGTTGGGAGTGTTTGGTGACAACACAAAATCCTAACCTGATATTAGTTGCCTTTATTATGTTTGATAAAATCTGGATAAGTTTTTCATAGGCCAAAAAAAATCTTAAGATTATTGTATCACTTCCGCTTTTATTTAATTCTAAACATGTTGAGAATAAAACTGGATCTGGATTGACCCAGCTTTTAGGTGGGTGGCAAACACACTCATGGCGCCTCTCCCCAATATAAAGCTATCGAATCTATGTATAGCTTTTCATTAAACCTTCCTTCACATTCAAATTGCTTCTCAAACCACTGATTTCATCTCTTAAGAGGGGAAACAATTGAGACGCCACAGTGCACATAGGCTCGCCAAGTCATTTCCATATTCCACAACCACCACTCTTGAAATAAAAATTGAAAAGGTAAAAATCAAATTCAAAGCTGCCATTGATGTAAATTTTGACAAATTTACTAACAAAAATCAACACAAACTTACATGTTAGTTTCGACATCTGTAAAATCTCCTCTCGAAATTTCCATCTGTCATTGATGTATAAAACTCACACTTCTTTCCATAGCTATAAATTTTCACCCCAAATCTCTTACATGCTTCGTTCCATCTCCGAATAGATATCAAACCATGGAATCCTTGTCGACTTTGTATGTTGCTGCTACTTGAACCTGATAGTGTTCAAGAGCTTGAGGTTGAAGAGGGCATGATTTCAAATTGAGAACCCTCAATTTCAGCCCTAATTTCATCAAAATTCCCAACTCCAAAAGATGCCCAATTTGATTTGTTTTGAGCCCCAAGTTAAAGGCTTCCCCAAATTTAACATCTCTACTACCTCTGCCACTCTGGCATATGCCACAAAATTAGCATGTGATACTACTATGCTAGAATTTGACCAACTATCAGTTTTTGGGGCTACTTGTCCATTGTAGCAACTTTAAATACCTTATTGTTGTCGCCTTGTTGGATGTATAAAATACACCAATGTGGTATTTATGTCCCACCAAATATACCAATATGGTAACTTAGCCATTAAATATGTTTGCGTTCGTGACTCAAATAAAAATATCATTTTCAGCATTAAATGAATTGAAGGACAAATAGAAGTTTTAAAAAAATTCTAGGGACCCACATCAAATCAAGACTAATTTAAAGAATCCATAAAAAACTCATAGAAATCCAACAGAAATCACTCGGATTTTGGGGATATTCGAAACTTACCCGACCAGAAAATGGTCTTGCTCCTATCTCGTTAGTACTTCGTACCTTTTGACATCAATAGTCATAAAAACCAAAAGAAATCCCTTTTCAAACCCTCAACAAATCTTTTGAAATATTAAAGAAACCCCTTTTCAAACACCTTGAATCTTTAATATTTTGAAAAAAGTCCCTCAAATCATTGAACTCGCTATTAGGTCCCCCAATTCTTAAGTTAATTTGAAATTATTTACATCAATATGAACATTTTAGCTTAAACATGAAACACTAGTAAAACAAAAAAAAAGGAAAGTCTATGAACATCAAGCTAATCTCTTGTTGGTACTTTTAAACCATTAGGCCTCCACAAAGCAACACGAAGGATGCAAGGATCTGATGCAGATCCTTCCCAGATTTTCCTCACATATAAATTAGCTAGATTAACACACAAGTATTAGTTGTTCCTTTATGTGTCACTACAGAATTGTAGCGATATGAATTGATTAGGACTAGATAACACTCTTTTCCTCTGCTAAATAATCTCTTTGTTAAATATCACTTTATTTACATAATTTATGTCATGTTCTTACTTAATCAGCCGACTTAGGGCCTTGTCTCCTTTAACCTCCCCCCTTCCCTTTTAAAACACTAGTATTACCTAAGGGACATGCAAGAATTTTAAAATCCAATAAGTTTCTGTCACCAAGCAACATAGTAGGGTAGTCGAATAAGATTCTAAGAGCCTGCTTTATTACTGAACAGCACAAGAACCCCTTCTCGTTAAACAAGAACTGTAATGATTGACTTCCCTAACTTTGCATACATTAGATTTTAACTCAAATATAAGAATAAGCAATAATAGAACATTTTATATATATAAAATACACAATAAAAAACAAGAGGCTAAATGGCTATTTTACATGGATTGCGACTACGTATGGTCCTAAGAAATTATACATCCATATAAACGCGCAGTTAATAATAAGATTACACAAAGAAAACTTAAATTATACATCAAAGGTATCATAAGAATGAGCAAGGCAATGCTTGACATAGAAAATTGAGGCAATGCTCATTCATGAGCTAACCATCTTGCTATTGGACAAAAATAGAACAAGTGATCTGATTTACCTGCGCTGAGCAATTCACTCGGATATTAAGTGTGTCCCTTCAAAGAGTGTAAAATCTGCAAAAATAATAATAACAGTAATAAATTGCAGAATGAGAATTATACTAACATATGAATCCTGGTCAAAAATATAAAACAACAAAGAAATTAATTCAAAAAAAGGCATCATCTTTCAAGCGTGCAGATAGTGATCTCCATTACCAATTGAACCAAAGTTGGTATACAGAAAAAGAAAAATAAAGGTGAAAGGTCGAACCCCAAAATCTCAATTTTGATCTAGGGTTAGGGTTTCGATGGAAGCGGAGGGGATTGACAGGGAGCTCGGTAGAGAAATCAATCGAGAGAATAGAGTTTCAATCTAGAATTTAGGGTTTAGGGTTTCGGTTGAACTGGAGATAGAGGATCACGACGATCTCACCGTTGTCGATGATTGCCCGTCGTCGCCAGAGGTGAGATTAGGGCTTGCGAGTCGTCATCGGTGATAGTCGTCGTCTCCGCCGCCGGTTGGATCCAGGAGTTAGGGTTTTGGTGGAACTGGAGAGAGAGAGAGAGATCGCGAGGGTCTTGGTGGAGAGAAGGAACAGGCTGAATCTACTTCTTTGTTACTAAACGACAACAACAAAAAATAAACAGTAAAATTTATCATTATCTACGTATTATAATTTTATTTTTATTTTTATTTATTCTCGTAAATAATGCTAAGATAAAAACTTCCTAAATAAACCACTCAACCCTCCTCGTACTGCCCCACGTTCTCTCTCTCCCTCTCTCTCTCTCTCTCACGTTCCCCATTTCGGAGTCGGTTACATCTACCCAAAAACACAAACAGTCGTGTTGACGGAGGCGTCCTCACTTCCACGGAAGTTTTCCACAAATTCAGCGACCCTCACTGGAAAACCCTAATAAAAAATAACCCTAAATTCCAGATTTGAACATTGTTATTGAATTTGGAAGGTTGCGAATTTGTTTGATGGGAGGAAAGAGTTCAACGGAATTCGGTGGAAGAAGCTTCAATCGAAGGTCTTCGTTTCAAGATCGGAGCTTTTCGCAGCAACAGTCATGGAATCAAGCTCCGAGTTATCAGGATTATCCTCCTCCCAAGTGTCCAACGTCAACGTAAAGCTTTGATTCTTATTCTCAGCCTTATGGGTACCCCCACCTCAGGCGTACCCGACGTCGCCTCAGCCCCACTCTCCGAAGCAAATTTCTTATGCCGAGGCCGCGGCCGAGGTTGGATAGGAGTTATTCGCAGATTGCCGATAACTACGGATCCCTCAAACAGGTATATCCTCTGATTTTTCATTGGTATAGTTTTTGTTGTATTTATAAACATATCATCAAAATTTATACTAACTTTGCACTTAATTCATGATAATTCATGTTAATTATAGTTTTATTGTAGGGATGAGGTGGCTATGATCGGTCATTGTCGTCGAGAAAATCAAGATGTGATCACTACTATAGGTAGGTAGCCTTTTAGTGTTTCATATTTAAAGATTTCCTCTTAAAGTTATGATATGTTGATTTGTTGAGATTTTATTTTAGTTTTAGGGAAATCATATTGATGTGGTTCTAGAATTTGATTCAATCAGACCATACAAACGAGGAAAACTTGCTAGCGATAAAATTTGAACCTCATGCAGTCAGATACTTGATTAGGGCTTATTTTTATTGTTCATGTTTGATTTAGATCATTTTTTTTCTATTCATGTTTGATTTTGATCAGTGTTTGATTCGTCATTTAAGAAAAATCTTTTTTTATTGCCTCTTTATCTTTATACTTTTTTTGATAGCTATTTCTTGGTTTTCAAACTTACTAGTGTATTATGATTACTTCTCCCTTAATTAATTCTTAAATGACTACATATTTATAGTTTACTTTTATTAAATATAGTTTTTTGGTTCATTGCTTAGTGATTAGATTGTGGAATTGCATTTAGGTAGTTGATTTGAGCAATATAAATTTTATGTGGTTTAGTGAAAATATAAAGCCCTTTGTAGGTTATAATACAAATTTTATATGGTTTAATACAAATTAGATTGGTGATTTAAATTTCTTTTAAGAACCAAAGTTGAAGGATTATTATCATGATAATGTTGAAGAGAATTTGAAATAAGTGAGTGTTTGCGTCAAAAGTTGGTTTTGCTGTGGAATTCATTATATCTTCGATCGATTACAATAAATTCAAAGAAATAGCCTTTTTATAAGACCTCTTTTACACAACAAAATGAAAAATTACAACTTTTTAGAAACAAACGCAGGATCGTTGTTTGGATCGCTGCTTGCGTGGGATCTTTGCCTGTGCCGGGAGCGCTTTGACTCGTGGACCACCAAATCACAGATTCTGATTGAATCGTGAGGGGTTTAATGATTCTTCCTTCGTTTATCGAAGTGAGAATTTGAAACGATATCTTATCAAAGTAAGATAGTCGTTCTTCTTGAAATCAAGTCAAAGCTCGAATATCAAGGAATGGCCGGAAGCTCAAGAACTCTGCTCTGTCTACTCTGAAGTGCTCCAAATGATCAGCCCCCCTTCAAAATGGCCTTCGGGGGGTATTTATAGCCCCTATGAACAGTTGGCGGAAAACATGCTCGCGAGACAGCATTTGCTGTCTCGGCTGTCGAGACAGTGTTTGCTGTCTCGGCGGGCGAGACAGTGTTTGCTGTCTCGGCCCGCGAGACAGTAAAGTGGGGCAGTTACAAAACCAATTTCTGATCTTTTGAAAGCTGTCTCCTGTGCGAGACAGCAAAGTCTGCCTCGCACGGCGAGACAGAAAAGTCTGTCTCGCACGGCGAGACAGAAAAGTCTGTCTCGCAAGGCGAGACAGAAAAGTCTGTCTCGCACGGTGAGACAGAAAAGTCTGTCTCACACGGCGAGACAGAAAAGGCTGTCTCGCGTGCGAGACAGTCTATACTTGTGTTCTTTTTGACATTTTGGATGACTTCCTTTTAAGCTGTGTTTGGATATCTCTCAGCATTTTTTGACGCCTACAGATACCCCCTCCAAAGTATTCCAGACTCAATCTTTTATAGAGGAGTTCTGGGATGCTTTGGATAAGATAGGTATTACTTATGATCCTTTCCATGCTTGGTTGGGTAGATCGTATAGAAGAACCTGTAGATGGCTTCAACACTTGATCTCTTTGTCTCTCAGTCTATTCAGTGCTTTGTAGAATAGCTAAGATCCTTTCGGCATAGCGTTCATCGCTTGACCGTTGTCGAGATCTTGAATTGAAGCTGAAATTTGTACTTGTAAATTCAGCTTTTGTCATCAAATTGATACCTCGTGTACCCGTTGGGGGGTAGCCAGGTTATTCTTAAGAATATTTTGAGTGATATTCTCCAGAAACTTCCTGTTGATGGTAGGGAAACAGTTTAGACTCGTGTACCTATTGGAGTAATATAGTCTCTTTTTTGTTGGTAGAGATGAACCCGATGATGGAGAGGAAGAATTTTATATTCTATCTCCTGGTCTCTTGTTTGTTGGTAGAGATAAACCCAATTATGGAGAGGAAGAATTTTATATTCTATCTCCTGGTCTCTTGTTTGTTGGTAGAGATAAACCCGAAATCGGAGAGGAAGAATTTTATATTCTATCTCCTGGTCTCTTGTTTGTTGGTAGAGATAAACCCGAAATCGGAGAGGAAGAATTTTATATTCTATCTCCTGGTCTCTTGTTTGTTGGTAGAGATAAACCCGAAATCGGAGAGGAAGAATTTTATATTCTATCTCCTGGTCTCTTGTTTGTTGGTAGAGATAAACCCGAAATCGGAGAGGAAGAATTTTATATTCTATCTCCTGGTCTCTTGTTTGTTGGTAGAGATGAACCCAGAATCGGAGAGGAAGAATTTTATATTCTATCTCCTGGTCTCTTGTTTGTTGGTAGAGATAAACCCAAAATCGGAGAGGAAGAATTTTATATTCTATCTCCTGGTCTCTTGTTTGTTGGTAGAGATGAACCCAGAATCGGAGAGGAAGAATTTTATATTATATCTCCTGGTCTTTTTTTTCGTTGGTAGAGATAAACCCAAAAATCAGAGATGAAGAATTTTGTATTCTATCTCCTGGTCTCTTGTTTGTTGGTAGAGATAAACCCAGAATCGGAGAGGAAGAATTTTATATTCTATCTCCTGGTCTCTTGTTTGTTGGTAGAGATAAACCCAGAATCGGAGAGGAAGAATTTTATATTCTATCTCCTGGTCTCTTGTTTGTTGGTAGAGATAAACCCAGAATCGGAGAGGAAGAATTAAGGATTATCCGTCAGCGAGCAGCGAGGACCAGATCTCCTTCCTTGAAGCTTCTCTGTCGGACTCTTTTGTTAAAGGCCCTAGATATTCGGGCTTGATAAAACTCAATTTGTTGTTGAGCTTCCAAGCGCTTTTCATCCAACATCTCGAGTTCTTCGAGACGTTTTTGATGTTGTTCTTCCGTCGTCATCTCGGTTGCGAGAGCGATCCGAAGAGATGGGATTTAAATCTCCAATGGTAGCACAGCTTCACATCCGTATACCAACGAATATGGGGTGGCCCCTGTGGGTGTGTGTATGGTGGTGCGATAAGCCCAAAGTGCTTCACCGAGTTTATCCACCCCCAGCTTCCTTTGCGAAACCGGGTTTAATATTGTACTCAGTTGGATAATCGAGAAGCAGTTTATACTCATATGCTCTTTGGAGTGTGGGGAAACAGTTTATACTCGTGCACCCACTGGAGTTGTATGGTCGTCTTTACTCGACTTCTTTCGTCGTTATGACACCGGAGTCAATTAGGGCTTGGATCTTATTTTTGAGTCCAAAGCAAATCTCGGTGGGATGAAGAACCCTTCTATGGTACGCACAGTAGTTTGGATCCGCAATCCTCTTAGCTCCATCCTGATCTTTAATAGGTGGTAGCTCGATTTTGTCATTAGCGAGGAGGTATTCTAATATGGCTGAAGCTTCATCATCTTCGAAAGAATATTCCTTTTGAAACCTCGGATCGAGAGTCGCATTCTCAACGATTGCAGATGTCATTGGTTGGCATCTCTCAGCTTTCTTTCTTTTAAGAAAGTGCTCAGCTTGTTCACCCCGAGATTTTAACTCCTTCCAAGTTGTGGATGGCACGACCCCCAGAGCTTCCAGGACATCGATGGAGAGGCTATTGTGGCATGTTTGCAGGATGAACTCCTCTGTAATAGGATCTCTGCAATTCATTGCTTTGTTACGGAAACGTTTGACAAAATTGTCAACTGACTCTCCGTCTTTTTGCTTCTCATCCAAAAGGGTTCCGATTGACATTTCGGTGTCATCATCGAAGAAATTGCTGAGAAACAAACTTTTCATGTCATCCCAGCAATTAATGCTCCCTGGCTTGAGCCGTCGGTACCAATCGAAGGCGGGCCCACGAAGGGTGCCAACGAATGACCGAACCATTAAAGCCTCGTTTCCAGAAATCATGCCTAAATGAGACTTGAAATAAATCAAGTGTTGAATAGGCGAGCTCTTCCCCTCAAACGGTGTGAAGTTAATCAGATTGAATTTGGCCGGGTATGGTATTGAATCCCATTCTCTTGGATAGGGACACGGAATACCTGTCTTTTTCCCTTCTTGAGCCGTCATCAAAGCGTTGATTTTGTTTTCAAGCTCTTTCATTTTCTCGTCCTCGTCTATGTCTTCATTCGAAGGACGTCGAGGAGAATGAGTTAGACCACCCCCTGTGAGAGGTGCCATTGAACCACTCCCAATATCGTTATTGGGAGAATGTGTTAAACCACCCCCAGCGTTATTGCTATTGGGAGGTGTATCAGCCATAATGACTTCATCCACCTCTGGATCACTGTCCTCTACAACATTCCGAGTGTGGTGGCTGGATTCAAGTCGCTGATTGGACTCAGGAGGTTGAGGCTGTTGAGTTAACAGTTCTCTCATTTGTTGGATAGCCAACTTCATTTCTGTCTTCACTTCAGCTCTAATTTCTTCACGTTGTTTGGCTAGAGCTTCCTGAAGTATTTGAGTGAACTGATCAGCAGTGATTGTGAATACTTCTCTGATTTGTCCTGTGCTAGACATTGTATCATCAGAAGCGATTGCAGAATAAGTGTCCGAGAATTCATCCTCCGAGGACATTCCTTCTTGCATTCTCTTGTAGTCTCTGCGTCTGATAGCTCCTAATTGGAGTCGAGACATCCTTTGAGCAATTCTTGGATTGACTTTTCCTTTCGGGGAAAAGTCGGGATTTGAGTCACTTGAATGCTGTTTAGACTTTCTTCTTGAAACAGTCACATTCTGATAATGCTGCTTTAACGAGTCGCGCACAGGAATAATGAGAGTTTATTTCTCTAATAACTCTCTTTCGAAAATTATTCATAACCCCAACTTGATAATACGATTCATCGGTATGATTGCCAAAAAATCGTATCGTCTGTTGGCATGACCTCTCAGGTATGACGATGTCTTTTGGTGAATGTGTCTTCTTCTAAGGGTGTAAAACCTTGTTGGCATTCTCAGGACAATTTATTGTTGCCTTTGAACGATCCAAGGTTATGTCGGGAGTCGCACGTTTAAAACCACCCCCTTGCGGGTATGGAGTCTTAACGGGCTCCGAATGCTGATTTTGCATAAGTCCAGACTTTGGAATCCAAACTTGGCGGAGTTTCGGTGGTTTACGTTCTTTGAGGGTCGAACGAGCCCTTTTGACGAGTGTCCATTCCTCCGTCGTGAATTGTGCAGAAACGTGAGTAGTTTGTCGTTGCGTTGAACAAACCACTTGTTGTTTCCTCGACTCTAAGTCCGCGTAATAACGAACTCCGTCGGTTTGTTCAAATGCCTTAGCTATTTGGCGAGCATGGCGCAGACGCTGTCTCTGACGAGCTCTCTTCGTCAGCACCGGCGAGCTATTCATTGTAGACGTCAAAAAATGCTTACAGACATCCAAATACCACTCGAAGCAAAGAGAAGACGATAAACGCTGCTCTCTTAATTAGAAGGGAATGATTTAAAGGAAGCGAAACAACATAGAAGAACATGTACACACCAACAAACAGTGTTTGGTGTCGCGGCTCCAGCGCGGCAGTTCATGGCGCCGCGGCCATGGCGCGACAGCCCATGGTGCCGCGGCTATGGCGCGGCAGCCTATGGTGCCGCGGCTATGGCGCGACAACCTATAGTGCCGCGGCTATTATAGGAGAGTGCTGTGGCGGTTACAAGACAGTTGTACGATGATTATTTGAAGCCCACGTGGCGGCATATCAGAGATAGAACGTGTGCTGACGTGGACAAGCAGTTAAACCACGAAAAAGGTGGTTAAAGGTCGTGGGAGAACGGTTTCAAGCACGATGGAACGTGCTGGTAACCACCCCTTTGGCCGCGGCAGTCCACACTGCCGCGCCAATAGCCGCGGCAGTCCACACTGCCGCGCCAATAGCCGCGGCAGTGTCGACTGCAGCGGCCGAACGTGCTGGTAACCACCCCTTTGGCCGCGGCAGTCCACCCTGCCGCGCCAATAGCCGCGGCAGTGTAGACTGCAGCGGTCAAAGATAGTTCGTCTGATCGATTATTTCGCTTCCATCTCAACTGTGGTACATGGCTACCCCTATAAATACCCCCCTATGGTCATCATTGACAGGCGCGGAGCATTTCCAGAGCAGATTAGAACAGAGAGCCTTGAGTTTTGGTGAATTAGAGCAAGAGAGAGAGTCTTTCTTCTTCACAAACATCCTCAAGAAGCTTTTGGCCATTCCTAGAGATCTAAGCTCTGACTTGATCTTTAGAAGAGTGAACATCTTACATCGATAAGATATTCACTTCAAATTCTTACTTCGATAAACGAAGGAAGAATCATTAAACCCCTCACGGTTCAATCAGAATCTGTGATTCGGTGGTCCACGAGTCAAAGCGCTCCCGACACAGGCAAAGATCCCACGCAAGTAGCGATCCAAACAACGATTCTGCGTTTGTTTCTAAAAAGTTGTAATTTTCCTTTTGTTGTGTAAAAGAGGTCTTATAAAAAGACTATTTCTTTTGAATTTGTTGTAATCGACTGAAGATATAATAAATTCCATAACAAAACCAACTTTTGACGCAAACATTCATCATCGACTCCTGAATGGGTGTGGAGTCGTTCGGAGCAGAGATGTTGCAGGTAGATTCTTTAGCAACATCCGGGCAAGAACTTTTACCTGCGGTCTTCATTGACACTGCAGACTTGAGCTTTTTTCTAGGAGATGAAACTTTCCTACATTTGCGGGGTGAGGAAAGTTTTGATGATGAGGATGACAAGTACTCCTCAAATTTTGCCTGATCGAATTCGTATTCGATCTCTTCGTTGACGACGATCTTGATCGGTTGCGACACCGCGGCCTCGGCAGCAAGGCCGTTGGCTCCCACTGTGGTCGCCAGTTTGTTTGCGTCAAAAGTTGGTTTTGCTGTGGAATTCATTATATCTTCGATCGATTACAATAAATTCAAAGAAATAGCCTTTTTATAAGACCTCTTTTACACAACAAAATGAAAAATTATAACTTTTTAGAAACAAACGCAGGATCGTTGTTTGGATCGCTGCTTGCGTGAGATCTTTGCCTGTGCCGGGAGCGCTTTGACTCGTGGACCACCAAATCACAGATTCTGATTGAATCGTGAGGGGTTTAATGATTCTTCCTTCGTTTATCGAAGTAAGAATTTGAAGCGAATATCTTATCGATGTAAGATGTTCACTCTTCCAAAGATCAAGTCTGAGCTTAGATCTCTAGGAATGGCCAAAAGCTTCTTGAGGATGTTTGTGAAGAAGAAAGACTCTCTCTCTTGCTCTAATTCACCAAAAACTCAAGGCTCTCTGCTTAATCTGCTCTGGAAATGCTCAGCCCCTGTCAATGATGGCCATAGGGGGGTATTTATAGCCTCCTTAGACGATAACTGAAGAAATAGCCGGTCAATAACTGTCTCTTTAGGCGCGGCAGCTGATGCTGTCGCGGCTAAAGGGCGCGACAGTCGACACTGTCGCGGCCAAAGAGAGACAGCAAAGGCTGTCTCACACGACGAGACAGCAAAGGCTGTCTCGCGTGCGAGACAGTCTATACTTGTGTTCTTTTTGACATTTTGGATGACTTCCTTTTGAGCTGTGTTTGGATATCTCTCAGCATTTTTTGACGCCTACAGCGAGTCCATGGGAGAGTAAAAGAGTCCATATGAGATTTTGTAATTTTTAATTTATAGTACATCTTTTAGATAGTATGGTTGTGTTCAATACTACGCAGAAACAGATATGATTCTATCCAATTTGGTAGATGTATGTTTCTTCTCAGCGAGTAGCTCTTAATGATGCCCATGTTTGGAGTATGTGTTTATTCTTTTAGGGTGACTATGAGGATGATTGTCTAAACCGAGCTCAATATGGCTGCTTTTGCCCAATTTTGGTGTGTTGAATTCCACACTTCTAATATATAGTTGATTTTCAAGGGGATTTATGTGTTTTTGTCTAGTTATTTTTCCCTTCTACGGGATCTACAAGTTATGAATCTTTTTCTATTAATAAAAGCGATTGTTTAATATTATTACATGGAACAATTAATTTGAGCCAAAACATATTGGATAAAATCATGGAGAGCCCTTGGTTAATATCAATGACTACAATCAAGTTGTGAAAACATTTTAGAAATCGTACTTTGCACGGGTCTAAATACTGAAATTGATATAGTGATACTCTAAAATTTATAGTTGATATAGTCGGAATTTACAGATGTGAAATTCAATGGTGCTAAGAAATTGGAATTGATATACAAGTCGAAATAAAGTTGAACAATAGCATTGATCACTTCCATAAGCAAATAAACCATTTCGACAAGCAAATGAATATTTCAGAGAGCAAATCATTGACCATTGAAAATTAATTATTAGCATATGAAACCATGTTTATAAAGTATAAGATAATTTTAAGCTAAATTTCACAGTGACAAACTATAAAAATGATGTGGGACAAGATTGCGCACAAAAATAATCTATAAGGATGCCGTGCTAACAGATTATTTTTGTGCGTAATTTTTCCTCATCTAATTTTTTTGTTTTGTCACGATATAACCACACTTTTTTTCCAAATTTTCCTTCAAACCATGTTTATATTTCACCCTAGAAAACAAGATAAGCATGGTTTAGAATTTTTTATCTGCATTAAATTTTTAAAAGGAAAGGAGAAAAATACCTACCCAAATATTCTTAAAATTTGTCTATATTCTTATATTTAATTCCTAATGTAACCTTATTCATATCTTACAAGTTATAGTTATTTACCAAAATAGGTGTGGAGGAAGTACTAGATCACGTATCCTATAACATAGGAATGTGAGGGAGAAAACCCGTGTAAAAATTACAGAGGATGCCATCGGTACTACAAAGGAGCACTGAAGCTGTTGGCTTAATTTATAAGCCAAACACTGAAAATTATTTGTTTAGTACTAAATGGACTATTGAATCAAACTTCATCGAATATCTGAACAAATAAAAAAAGCAAAAAGCACCCCTATAATTCATATCTAAAACAGAATATTTTATTTTGGTAACATGTTCAATATTTGTATAATTTTTTTTAGAAACCGTTCTTTGCACGGGTCTAAATACTAGTTATAAATAACAGTGGATGGGCGGGGATTATGACTTCTGGGTCTGTATATTATGGGTTTAGAATGTTAATGGAAATGATATTTAAATTCTTTTGAATCTAAACAACGGAATTGGGCCACTTATATAGTATTTAAAATGAAATACTGGTTATCAAACAGACCATTGAGTAATAAATTATTGTATATTACACGCATAATGTACATATTCTTTGCAGACCATACTAACACTTCGATTATTTATGGAGAAGGGGTAATTGGACCCTCTCTATAAATATTTAGTAGATCAGATTTAGACTAGGGCTTCTGTGGGGTTTTTTTTTCGATAATGGGAATTTAGATAGTCTATTTTGATATCCTACAATCGTTGAAATTGTTTCCGTAGCTTCTTGATACATTTAGCTATATACTAATAAAAGAACCAAATTTAATTTGAGTAATATATTCAAACATATTTAACACACACATGAGCCACACATGTATCCTTTACAGATCTCAATCTTGGCTTGAGTCGCAACAAAGATGAAGCGCGCGTGCACCCAAGAGGAGTCTGATTCTTAACCGAGTTGTAGCATGTGACGACAAAAATTTAAACCAACACAGACATCTACAAACCTGCTCCGTACAATACCGGTTCAAAAGGATCAAGCTGGCACTACCCGGTAATATACATACAATCCCCAATTTTACCAACTGAGCCAAGCCTCAACAGACATTGAATCCAATAGCACACGAAATATTGCCAAACAAATAACAATGTATTTTGTCACGCTAGGCAACATAAAATTGTTAAGTCACGTTTATATCCAATGCAGGTATATATACCTACTACTTGCATGTATCTTTATCATCATTGTAAACACTGCAGAGATTATTAGTTAAGGGTCATCACAGCTTTAAAATCCACACCAAGGCCAAAGAGAAGTAACCAAAGTAATAGCCCCTAGTCATCATCTGCTAGATCATGCGATAACGTTGCGCCAGGACAGATACATGCTTCTTTGCTTTCTCGATCTTCATGTGCTTCTTGTCGACAGCATTCAGCACCTCTGCGTGCTGCTTTGCTAGCTTCTCTTCCTCAGCCAGGGTTTGCTGCAATGTGATGGTACAAGTTATCACAGTGATTTGCGTGGTAATTGATAGCGGGAAAAATGAAAGCGTAAATTTAAAAAAACTAGAATGAAATTTGAAGGATTTTTCATAAAACTACCATATTTTAATGGGTTTTTTTATATATACCCCCATAATTTGTGCATATTTGCAAAAACTACACA
The DNA here is from genome assembly GCF_001876935.1 of Asparagus officinalis. Classification (NCBI taxonomy): domain Eukaryota; kingdom Viridiplantae; phylum Streptophyta; class Magnoliopsida; order Asparagales; family Asparagaceae; genus Asparagus; species Asparagus officinalis. Next base: position 9,089,651 of record NC_033797.1, read on the forward strand.
GAATTATCGACTTTGAGAAAAATACCGAGATCAACAAATCATCAACTTTGATAGCCTAATTTGTAAGCGCAATGTAAATTTTTTTTAACAAAACAGTCAAATTTCTACTCGCCATATCCGACAAAGTCAATGATTTTTTTTTTGAGAATAAGGATGGAATACCCCAAAGGTATTCCAGCCAGCTAAATTAAAAGATAAATGTGGTTGTTACAAGAATAGCCCATAACTCCCACAAGAGCTACGCGCTAGAGTCAAAAGAGGCGCTACATACAAATGTATATGAGCCCCTCACCCCCCGTAACCAACTGAAAAACGACCCATCAAACTCCCAAAAACTGATATAACAATGTTTGTCAGCGAAACAAAAAAAACCAAAGCACAAGCTTCTACAACAAACCGAAGAGCAACTCCAGGTTTGAACATCATTTCCATTACTGTAGCGTGTCTTGCTAATCCACTTTAGAGACACACATATATATATCTTCTTCTTGCTTGAATCAACGCACGAGCAGATCCCTCATCTAGCCAGAGAGAAAGACATTTAAGAGGGTAAGAGAGCTCTTTCTTCTTATCAGAAAAGTATTCTGTCCACCACCATGTACGCTCTCTAGCCAAAGCACCATAATAAGAGACGCAAATGAAAACTCATATATCATCAGAGTCTCCCCTTGTATCACCCATACACAACTGTATCGCAAATCGTCTTTCACAGAACGACAAAATAACATCTTTTCAGCATATTACTTGTGAACTGAATCTCATAGGTACCACATTTCAGGACAAATGACAATGGCATTCGCTGATGTTAGTACACAAACAAAACATGTCTCTGCAGAATGAAACTCCTTTTTAGCTAAATAATCTGTAGTATTGCAAACCATTTCTAAGAGCCATCCAACAACAATTCTTGACCCTTTTAGAAGGAATCATCAAGTCTCCATCAAGTTTGAACAATCAAATCTTAACCCCCAATCAATAGGAACGTGATAAAAAGACTTTCACGTGAAAAAAATGTGTATTAGCTTCCCCTAGGACCATTCTTTTGTCTTCATTAATCGATCTAAAAGAAACAAATTAAGATGATTTCAACGTAATTGAAATAGCTGAAACCCAGTCCTTCCAGTTAACTTGGATTCTAAATGTATCTCCCATCTCCAAATACTAATACTCCTTAAATCACAAACTACTAAGTCGAAACAGAAGGTGATGAAGCAGAGGGAAAATAAGGATGAAACATAGAACAAGGGTAGAAGGATCCCTACCCCATTATCTAACCAACACAAATTTTGTCCCCATCCTAGCGGTTTGAGAACCTGATGAACTGTGCGAGCAGAAAACACAGTCCAGTGAGAGGATTAAAGAGAGATTTTTCCAGAAGAATGAGATAAATGCCGATCTATCGCTTTTGAAAACCAACGCCCAAGTCTTTTTTTCAAAACTGACAATGACCAACTGAACTTGCTTCCACAGACTATCTTTTCCCGATCCAACCGATTTCCAGAGCCGAACATTTTACCCCAAAAAGGGCCTTCTATTGCATAATTTTAAATTCTTAATACCCTATGTTACCTTCCACAAGAACTTTGTTTACAAATTTCTTCCCATTGTTAACCAAATTTTGAGCCATCTCAAAATCAGAAGACAGTCCCAGTAAAAATTCCCTCCGTTCGTCCATCTTTATCCATTTTATCATTCACCAAGATGGACAATTAAAAAGAAACGATCAGCCAAAAAATTTGGCATTATGTTGAAAGTGACAAGGTATATTAATCCAGTGCCACCCAAATCTGCCGCTCCCTCTTGATCTATTCTCTATTTTATTGGTTAAAGGAAACCAATCTTCTTTTTTTAGCCTTCCAGGTCTTAAAGGGATCCCTAGGTAAGTAATAGGAAACTTACCACTTTTGCAATTCATCATAGTAGCTAACTCATGTTGTAAAGATTCATTATTTTCCAGAGCAATTAAAGTACTCTTACTAAAACTGATTTGTAAACCAGAAGCAAGCTCAAAACAATAAAGGATCAATTTCAAAACTGTCAGGTGCATTCTATCATTTTTACAAAAAATCAACGTATCATCTGCATATTGTAAACAATGAACCTTATGAACCAAATTAGGAGGACCTAATCCCTCTATAAGGTGTGCATCTACAGCAAGATTTAACATTTTTGTAAAGGAATCTGCTGCTAAAACAAAGAGAAGGGGTGATAAAGGATCTCCTTGACGGACTCCTCTTTTAGACATAATCCAACTCCCTGTCTTACCATTTATGTTTAAAGCAGACATACCATTATTCAAACATAACTTTATCCAATTGATCCATCTAATACCAAAACCTTTGGCTTTCAAGACTTCCAGAATAAAATTCCAATCAAGCATGTCATAAGCTTTCACAAAATCTAGCTTTAACAGAATCCCTCCTTTTTTTTTATTATAAAAACAGTCATTAATGATTTCCTGGGCTACAGCCACTCCATCTAGGAGAAATCTGTTTTTAATAAAGCCAGATTGCACAGAATCAATAAGCATCTCAAGCTTTGAATTCAGTCTGTTAGTAAGAACTTTGGTGATTACTTTATAAATCACATTAAGAAGACTAATAGGTCTGAAATCATTGACAGTATAAGACTCACTTTTTTTAGGAATAAGAACAATATGAGCATAGTTAATTCTGTTAATTTCAAGTCTACCTTCATAAAATTCCTCAAACAACAACATAATATCATCTTTCACAGTGTCCCAAAACACTTGATAAAATAATGCAGTAAAACCATCAGGACCAGGGGATTTATCCCCATTCATGTCAAAAATAGCTTTATGAACTTCTTCCACTGTAAAAGGATGTTCAATATCATTAGAACCCCAGTCAGAAAAAGGGAAGAGTTTATGCCAATCAAGTTGACATCTATTAGAAACATTTTGACCATAAATCTGACTATAATGGTTAAAGAAAACCTGAGCAATACCTTCCTCAGAACTAATTTCCACATCGTTAAAAGTAATAGCTGGGATCAAATTACTTCTTTTTCTCCCATTGGCAATTTTATGAAAATATGCAGTGTTCTGATCCCCCTCCTTAAGCCAGTGAGCTTTAGCCCTTTGTTTCCACATTTGTTCTTCTTGAAATAAAATTTCATTCAATTGAGTAGAGATATCATCTTTTTTTAATAATTCATCATCTGTTAAATCTCTGTCTTCCTCTAACACCTCCCATTTCATGAGCTCTTCTAACAAATCTTTTTTCTTCTGCCTAACACTATAGAAATTTAAATGAACCCACTGTTTAATGCACTTTCTCAAAAATCTCAATTTGCCAACTAAATTTTTGGCAGCAGATGTGGATGAAGGAGCACAACTCCACCATAAAGGAACACTCTTAATAAAATCATCAGATTGTAACCAAATCTTCTCAAATCTGAATTTATATGCAAAGTGTTGATTATCCCCACAGTCAAAACTGATGGGGGCATGATCAGATAATTGGCTACATAAGCCTTGTTGTTTTGAAAAGGGGAAAACATCCTCCCACTCAGAGTTGAAAAAAACTCTATCAAGCCTAGCCATAGATGGGAATCTTCTTTTATTTGACCAAGTAAATTTTCTACCATGTAATGGGCTATCAATCAACTCTAAATCATTGAGAACATCATTAAAGATTTCCATTTCCTTTCTATAAATGCTTTTACCTTTTCTATCATTAGGATTAGAGGTAACATTAAAATCCCCTACTACAACCCAAGGACCAGGAAAATTATCTTTAACAGATTTGAGTTCCTGCCAAAAAAGATATCTCTCACTATTACAATGTGGCCCATAGACTGAAGAAACAGTCCAAACAAATTCATTTTTTTTGTTTTGTAAAACCACTGATAAAACATATTTGCCAGGATTCTCTTGTAAACTCTTCCATTTGATGGTATTCCATCCAACCAAAATTCCACCAGAAGTCCCCTCCGCAGGCACACAAGCCCAATCAAACATATTACCCCCTAAACTTTTAAGAACATTATCAGTAATACAATTCAACTTAGTCTCCTGTAAACAAATAATCTCAAATTTGTTTAAAAGACAAAAATCCTTCACCCCAAATCTTTTAGTACTCAATCCTAAACCTCTCACATTCCATGTAATCAACATATCAAACAATTAATCTCTCCCACTGGAAATAAATCCAGATCCTACCCATTGGTAGCTCTCTCAACCTCCATTTGCCTAACTTTTTTTAAAGGATCAAAATCCTCTTGAGGCTCAAGAACAATG
>NC_033797.1:9094911-9099682 GCF_001876935.1 Asparagus officinalis
GGGGGCGGCGGCTAGGGTTTTGGTGGAGGCTCTGATACCAAATAGAATATGAAAACCCTAATTCAATAAGTGAGATAAGATGGGCTTATATAGGCCCTACAAACATATCTTACAAATAAGCCCCTTAACTATACTTAATATGTCAACAGATTCTCAGATGGATCCTCCATCTTGAAGGGGCGTGTAAGAGTATTAACCATGTCGGTAGAAAGTCCGTGCAATAGGCTTGGCAACCCAAAGTTAACCTCCTCAACAACTATGAATGAACCTCACTTCTCCAAGATAATTTTGTAGATTTGGCAATGAAATTGGAGAAGAATAGGTTTTGCAAAGCATGAAACATTTTGGAAGCTTCACGGTCGACCGTAAACTTTGCAGCGGTTGACCGCTAACATGCACAAGACGGGGTGGTCTCTGGTTTTTTGACGGTTGACCGCGGCAACATGTACGGTCGACCATGGACCCTATAATCGATTTACGTGGTTTTTGTCGTTCTGTTAGGTTGATCGCGACGTCAAGGGCGGTCGACCGTGAGTCTGATTCGGGTGTGTTTTGGTTTCGTGTTCTGTTTGGGATTTGTGTTCGATATAAATACCAACATACATTTTAGGGTTTATTTGGCTTTGATTAGGGATTGAATTGAGGATATTTGGAGCACAGAAAAGTGGTATTTTTTGAGCTATTGGTTAAGGTTTTGCTTGGAGAGAATTAGAGATTTATTAGTGAGATTAGTTGGTTGGTTTGAGGGATTTGTAGTCTCAGTTTATACTCTTCTTCTATATTTGTGAAAACCTCATCCTCTTCTTGGCCCATAGACATAGACAACTTGGCGAACTACGTAAAATTAGTTGTTTGTGTTTGTGGCATTGCTTTGGTTTGTTTGGCCTTCTCTCGGCGTTTGGTTTAGTTTCCGAAGCACATCCGTTGTTTTGGTTTCCGCGTACATCAAGTGGTATCAGAGCTTGGACTACGTTTGGGCTAATTAGAGGAGTAGATTGCTTTAGAAGTTCGTCTAGGACTTCAGTTTGTGATAAAGGTGGGATTTTTCCTATCTGTGGATCTCGTTTCCGTCGTACGGTGTGAGATCTTTCGGAGGCTCTTGTTAGGGTTTTAATTGGAGATAAAAACCTCTCCTTTATCAGTTTGGATCTATTCTTCGTTTGTTCCACATTGGTTTGTTGGTGTTTTGAGATAGATGGCCAAGAAAAAAGGAGTTGAGGCTGGGATATTGGATTATTAAGAAGTGCGTTGACCTACATATTGAAGTCCTTTGAGCATATTGGTATGAGCAAGGAGACCGAGGTGAAGTTTGGCACTTCTATTCGACGATTGAGAGGTCTTCTAGGTGGTGGTGTTCATTTAGGCATTTAGGGGCCTTCCAAAGAAACATCATTGGGAGGTAATCGGTATTTGGTTTTCACAGTTAGGGACTGTTCTAGGTATTAGTGGGTTACAACCAAGTCTCGTAGGTGTGAAGTCCTAGAAGTCAACAACAGATTGAGGTAGTGTATTGGAAGAAAGGTAACTTGTCATTCAGTTTTTGGTAGGGATTCTTTCTTGCATTTGTGTTGAGCTCACGGTAGTTTGAGACACTTCATTGGAGAGGATACATTGGGGCGACGAAATGAAATGATAGTTTTGATGGATCGTTCTAAGCTGGAGGAGGATGAGCGTGGGTTGTCGAGCATTGAATTGTAGTGGAGTTTTGGAGCTTCAACATATTTGGGTCATTTTAGTCATAAGTTGCCGATTGCTGCGTTTAGAGTTATTGGATCCGGTGGAGCTGCTTTAGATTTTTGATAACGTCGGATATTTGGTTTCCCGACATTTGGTGATTGCACGTTTGGGATTCAGAGGCTCGTTTGGTTATCAATTAAGAGACTCTGATTTTGTTCTGAGCAGGTATGTCATATTTGACTCTCGGTAGGTGGAGAGTGTTGATCATATCATTAGGATATCACAGCAGGTGGAGTGTGATGGTATTTCACGTTGGGTGGAGATTTCTCCACATACTCCAGATCATACTGTATCGTTTGGAATTCCAGCAGAGTGACACGGTTGGGGATCATTTGGATTTGGATGCAGATGATGAGTTGGTTGATTCAAGTGCAGCTGGTGGGCATATTTTTGATTTGGATATGGTCGTTGGTTCATCTCAGTTGGAGGTGTTTGGTTTGTTTCACTTTGGGGCCATTGGTAGAGCTATTAGTCGTAGATTTGTTGGTGAAGAGTTGAGAACTCTTCTATTGGATTGAGGGCTTTTTGAGGCCATTTGGTGAACTACATGAAGGCTTGATTCCTTGGGCAAGAGGATACGTAGGCAGTCATTTATGATGCAGCCGGTTTGGTGAGTAGATACCGATGTTTGGAGAGTGATCACATTCTCATTTGAGTCTCGACTTGTTGTGGATTGAGTCCGTTGTCGTGAATTTGTTTTCACTTCGTATGGACGCAACAAGTGGGATATTTGGTCCGGTTGGTGTCGGCTCAGTTTTTGAAAAACTTCGCTGAGGTGGAGAATTGTAGATTTGTCGAAAAAATTAGAGAAGAACAGGTTTTGGGAAGCAGGAAACATTTTGGAAGCTTCATGGTCGACCGCGAGCTTTGCGGCAGTCGACCGCTAACGTACACAAGACAGGGTGGTCTCTGGTTTTTTGACTGTCGACCGCGGCAACATGTATGGTCGACCGCGGACCCTGTAATCAATTTATGTGGTTTTTGTCATTCTATCCGGTCGACCGCGGTGTCAAGGATGGTCGACCGCGAGTCAGGTTCGGGTCTGTTTTGGTTTTCTGTTCTGTTTGGGATTTGTGTTTGGTATAAATACCAACACACGTTTTAGGGTTTCTTTGGCTTTGATTGGTGATTGAATTGGGGATATTTGGAGCACAGAAAAGACGTATTTTCTGAGCTATTGGTTAGGGTTTTGTTTGGAGAGAATTAGAGATTTGTTGGTGAGATTAGTTGGTTGGTTTGACTGATTTGTAATCTCAGTTTGTACTCTTCTTCTCTATTAGTGAAAACTTCATCCCCTTCTTGCCCCGTGGACGTAGGTAACTTGCCGAACCACGTAAAATTGGTTGTTTGTTTTTGTGGCATTACTTTGATTTGTTTGGCCTTCTCTCGACGTTTGGTTTAGTTTCTCAAAGCACATCAGTTGTTTTGGCTTCCGCGCACAACAAATCTCTACCAGCTCAATGGTTTCACTGAGTCCAGCTGTTTGAAGGATTCTAACTTTGTTATAAGTTGCAGATTTTGTGCAACATTAAACTCTCTGATTGTACTATATTGCCTTTCAGCAGTAATGAAAATAAATAGCTGTGCATATCAAATTTCTATACCTGCAAGTAGTATGGTTGCACACTAGTTTCTATGATTTCCAACTACTTCACAAATTGCATTTTTTGCTCTTGAACAAAAATAATCGTAGTTAAGTCGATCATGAACAAACTTTAGAAATGACACTACAACCTATTTAGGAGTTGATTAGGCAAACTCATGTATGATGTGTCGCGCGCCTTTGCGGAAGCCTTGCACGAACTCACAACGAACCTGTGATCACGAGTAGAAGAAAGCCAAACACTTGCACAAACCAAGCCAATTACGACAAATCAAACCAAACACAAGGATATACGTGGTTCGGCAATTGCCTACGTCCACGGGGAGAGGATGGGGAGATTTCACTATATGGAGGAGAAATACAACGGGTTACAACTCACAAAATCACTCAAATATAACCCTAACCAAAGCTCTCAACTCCCTCACAATATCTCCCTCTCAAAGTGCTCAAAACAATGCTAAATCTCTTCTTTTCTCTCCTTTTGAAACCCTAAAAAACGTGGTCCTATTTATAATAAAACACAATCCCAAACAAAGGAGGATTCCTCAACAAATAAGGATTCTAAAAAACGAGTCTGCCACACCCTGCACCATGGGTGTGGCAGAGGGTGTGGTGCAGGAGTGGTGCAGGACAGATTCTGCCACACCCTGCACCGTGGGTGTGGCAGAGGGTGTGGTGCAGGACAGACTCTACCACACCCATGGCAGACACCACACCAGGGTGTGGTGGAGCCTGTTTTGAGTTATTCTTCACGTTTTTCACAATTCCTTCGCCGTTTTCACAATTCTCCACCTCGGCAAAGTGTTCCCAACAATGAGCCGACACAAACATGAGCACCAATGTGTCGTCTCTCCAAACTCGGCTACACCAATGTGGTTGCCTACGTACCCCCTCTCCCAAGGGATCAAGCCGCCCGTAGTTCATCCAAATGGCCGCCAACGGCCTCAACAATTACGAATGTGCAACAAGTTTCGACAATGATCAAACTTGTTGCTCGGAACCACCTTAGTGAGCATATCTGCCGGATTATCCTTCGTGTGGACTTTCACAATTTCCACATCGCCATCTTCAAGAACATCCCGAACGAAGTGATAACGAACGTCAATGTGCTTCGTCCTCGCATGAAAAACCTGATTCTTCGCCAAATATATAGCACTCATGCTATCGCAATGAATAGTGACGGATCGCTGCGATATACCAAGTTCTTCCAAAAGTCCTCGAAGCCAAATAGCCTCCTTCACAGCCTCCGTAACTGCCATATACTCTGCCTCCGTCGTAGACAAAGCCACCGTCGACTGTAAGGTGCATCTCCAACACACCGGCGCACGGGTCAAAGTGAACACATACCCCGTAGTAGACCGGCGCTTATCCAAATCCCCGGCATAATACGAATCAACATAACCAATGCATAACTACCCACCTGTAGTGTCC
>NC_033797.1:9104052-9107395 GCF_001876935.1 Asparagus officinalis
CTTTTTGTCGCCTTTTTGATGTTGTCAAGGGGGGAGAAATATTGTGAGTATACAATTCCTTGTTTATATGCATGTGTATTATCTTGTATATGTTCATTTCCTTCATGCATATATTCCTTTTTGTAAATTGTTTGTCATCATCAAAAAGGGGGAGATTGTTGGCCTTCTTGTTTTGATGATGTTTAACAAACAATTTACTACAAATGTTGTTTGTCTAGTGTTTGTGCATTCCTATGTATTGTAGACAAACAACGTAGTTGGAGGATGGATGGAATAGAGCTTCAACGATCATATCCAAAGGAGGTTGGCGGAATGTCGGTGAAGCTTATGCAATTCAAGTTAAAGATCGAGTTCAAGCTTCATCCGTAAATATATCAAGTCAAGCCTATTGAAGATCAAGATCAAGCTTTGGTATATTTAGTTTAGGTTTTATATTATGTGTGTTAGATACTCTAAGCTCAATATCATATACACACACGTATTTGGTTTCTAAGCTCAAATATTGTATTCTCAGTTTATAGACTTAACAATCATCATATACATATTTTATCAAGTCTATATAATCATTGTGCAAAGTTTCAAAACATTGTTTATGTCAAAACATCAAACTTCATGTATATCACTTTTTTTATGTTTTGAACACTTTTGCAAAATAATGAGATTTCACAATTGGGAAATGCAAATTGGAAAATTCTTTTTGTAACATGTTCAAAATATCATTTGCAAACATTTCTCAAAGTTTCATCAAGTTTGGAATTGATTTGTTATGTTTAAAGGAATTTACAAATTCACGTTTTCGTTCGTGCACATGTTCGTGCATGTTTAACAAAACTGATGAGTTTTCGCAAATGGGAAGTGATATTTGAAAAATTCTTTCTCTGACATGTTTATCTACATGTTTAGAAACTTTTCTCCAGTTTTTACTATTTTTGGAGTTGTTTTACTGTGCCAATTGATTTTACAAAATTGTATATGTTAATAGTTTTTCAGAAACTGTAAATTTGTGTTCAAATATTTATTTCTCTCAACTGTGAAAAGATTTTTTCAGAAATTCTTTCTCTGAAATGTTATTCTACATGTCTAGAACATTCCCACAAAATTTCATAATTTTTGGAGTTCATTTACTATTTTAAATTGATTTTACAAAACAGCTGCGCACTGCTATAGTAACTCCGGTCGACCCGACCCGGCTACCGGAAATGTCTCTGGAACTTTTTCAGGCTTGTACAATGCGAGCGGTCGACCGAAAAAAGGTCGGTCGACCGCCCAGCTCCCAGAATGCCCATAACGACTATTTTTTTGTATCCGTTGGAGGGGTTTTTGGTCTTTTGGTTTGGGCTTTTGTTTGAGGTATTGGGAGGCTATAAATACCCCCTTATACCTCAGTTTTAATATATCTAAGAGAATGTTTTAAAATAGTTTAACAAGGGTTTAAACTTGTTTAAGGTTTTGTTTAAGTTTGGTTTAAAAAGCTTTTAAGCAATTGAGGGTTTATTCAATTTCACAAGAGCAAGTGGAGATCATCCTTGGTATTTGAGCATTCATTCTTCTCCCTCTCTCTTGTCATCTATAGAGAAGTTTTCTTAAACTCAATTCTAGCATTTTATAAGTTTGTTCTTAATTTCATAAGCTAGATTTCATATTGAGTTTATATTGTTTTATCTCTTTGTTCACACACAACCTATTGAGCTTATTGTACTTACATTCATAGTATAATTTTAGGTTGTGGGGTTTGTGACTTAGAGTTGTGCTTAATTGAGTTCTCACCTTGTTAAAGAGAACAATAATTTGTTATATTGTGCCTAATTGTGAGGATTCACTTGTAATACACTTGTACACCGAGAGAAGTGTGTGGTGAGAGACGGGGTCGAATCCAAGAGGAGTGGCGTCGGTTGACGTGCCTAGGGAGAGGTTGTAACCGAGCACTTGAGGAGGAGGACACGGGCTAGGACCAACACTTAGTGTGTAAGGTGTGATTGCATAGTGATTGTATTGTGAGGTGTAAACGTTGTTCGGGTGAACGTAGAAAACCCGGTTGTGATAGTGGAGATCTCCTCGAGGTGAGGAGCGGGGACGTAGGTCGTGGGGACCGAACCTCGTAAACATATCGTTTTGTTTGTGATTGCATTGGCGTTCTTATTCTTGTTTTCATATCTTATATCGCCTTTGTGTATTGCTCATCATATTACCCTATCACTTGTGTAGATTGTTTATTTTACCCTTGTGTTAGTTCATATATCCTTGCTCATATATTTGTAATATCTCATTGATAGGATATATTCATTTGTTCATATTGCTTATCCTAGCTTACGTATCTTGTTGTATTTTATACTTGCTAGGATAACTTATTAATTAGTTTTAATTGGCATTTAATCGGATTAGATTAGCATAAGACCCTAATCACCCCCCCTCTAGGGTCTAACAATTGGTATCAGAGCTTGGTGCTCTTTGATTTAAGGTCTAACCGCCTTGAGTTAAAGATCCAAGTTATCTTATTTGTGCTAATCTAGTTATGATTGCATTTGTCTTGCTTGCATATGTTCATATATATATCTTGAATATGAATGTATTTTGTTTAGGCTATAAATCCAATGTTGCTCCTAAATTCATTAATTTTTCCTATGCACAATGGGCTTCTAGATTTAAACTATTTGTTGAATCTAGAAATATTGACTTATGGAAAATTATTGATTGTGCTTATATTGTGCCCACATTGGAAAAATCTAAGTGGAGCAATCATGATAATAAAATGTTTAATATGAACAAGCTTTTGTTAGAATATTTGCTTAATGCCTTTGACTCATCCTTTTCTAACAAATTTGTTCATTTTGATAGTGCTTACAATTTATGGAAATTCATAGAAGCACATCAAGGAAACTTGGAGGAAATCCGACGTAGTTTGGAGGATTGTTCTTCAAGTGAGTGTGGAGCATCATCATGCACACGGCCACTAGGCGATAGCCCTAGTGTGGTAAGCGATTCGGAATCCGAAAGTGATATATCCATCAATGAACTCGCTTGTGCATATGATAGATTATCTCATGCCTATACTAAATTGCAAAATAATTTTATTGATCTTAAAAGCAAACATGTTAGTTTAAAATCCGATCATGAGAAGCTAGTTTCCAATTTTGATATTATTTCTCAAGAAAATATTGCTCTTAAAGAAATTAATGATATGTTAAAATTGGAAAATGAAAAATTGACTTCACCTATATCTAGCTTAACTCATGCTAATAATGATGCCATGATAGAAGTAGAAACTATTAGAAAAGAGTTTAATTCTTTTAGAAATGATAATGTTTCATCTACTTCTATTTCCTATACATGTATGCAAAATGTT
>NC_033797.1:9108395-9127619 GCF_001876935.1 Asparagus officinalis
AACTACAAAAACCCTAATTTTTCCCGACACTGAAGACGAAGAGGTGGGGAAGAACAAGGCGGAGGAGGAGGTGTCGTAGGAGGACGAGGAGGTGCTCCAGGCCGTCGCAAGTTCCACAAAAACTCATTTTAAGTCTAATTTAAATCATGCTAAGTCTAATTTAACTTTTTTTAAGTCTAAAAATAAGTTAAATTAGACTTAATATGAATTATGTTAAGTCTAATTCAAAATTAAGTCTAAAAACAAGTTAAATTAGACTTAACATGAATCATGTTAAGTCTAAGTCAAAATATTTTAAGTCTAATTTATAGTTAAGTCCAATTTGATTCATGTTAAGTAAAATTTGATTCGTGTCGTGTTAAATCCAGTTTGGTTTCTGTTTGGTTTAGTTTTCGTGTTAAGTCCAGTTTGGTTCATGTTACGTCCAGTTTGGTTCGTGTTAAGTCCAATTTGATTTATGTTAAGTCTGATTTAATTTATTTTAAGTCTAACTTAAATCATGCTAAGTCAAATTTAACTTGTTTTAAGTCTAAAAATAAGTTAAATTAGACTTAACATGAATCATGTTAAGTCTAATTCAACTTATTTTAAGTCTAATTTCTAGTTAAGTCCAATTTGATTCATGTTAAGTCTAATATGTTTATTGTTAAGTCTAATTTTGTTCGTGTCAAGTCCAATTTGGCTCTTGTTAAGTCTAGTTTATGTTAAGTCTAATTTAACTTATTTTTTGACTTAAAACCATTTGAATTAGACTTAACATAATTTAAATATAACTTTAATGAATTAAATTAGACTTAAAATAAATTAAATTAGATTTAACATGAGCCAAATTGGACTTAACATAAACAAAACTTGACTTAACAGAACCAAACTTGACTTAATATGAACTACATTGGACTTAACACAAACCAAACTGGACTTAACATGAATCAAACTGGACTTAACAGGAATCAATTGGATTTGACCCGAACTAAAATGGACTTAACACGAACCAAACTGGACTTAACACATAATTCATTACATCTAATATTCAACAAATTAAATTTATGTTTCAACCCAATAGACTTAATATACAAGTTATTAGATTTATTATTCAACCAAATAGACTTAACATATAAGCCCTTGGAGTTTGCTTCTAACTCATTAGACTTAATATTCCACATTGGACTTGAACTTGGTATAAAAAATTGTCAAAAAATCACATTTAGCCGGTTTATCTTTTAAATCTTTCATCTTTTCACAACGTTCAAATAGAAATTATAAATTTCACAAAACATCTAAGCTATTGGTTTTTTTTAAATTGGACATAAAAGAAATTAAATTAGACTTAACATAAATCAAATTGGACTTAACACGACATGAATCAAATTGGACTTAACTAAAAATTAGACTTAAAATAAGTTGAATTAGACTTAACATGATTCATGTTAGGTCTAATTTAACTTATTTTTAGACTTTAAACAAGTTGAATTAGACTTAATATGATTTAAATTAGACTTAAAAAGAATTAAATTAGACCTAATATGATTTAAATTAGACTTTACATAAATCAAAATTGACTTAGCATAAATCAAATTTGACTTAGCATAAATCAAATTGGGCTTAACACGACATGAATCAAATTGGACTTAACATGAATCAAATTGGACTTACCTAGAATTTAGACTTAAAATTAGTTGAATTAGACTTAACATGATTCATGTTAGGTCTAATTTAACTTGTTTTTAGACTTATAACAAGTTGAATTAGATTTAACATAATTTAAATTAGACTTAAAATTAATTAATGATTTAAATTAGACTTAACACGAACCAAACTTGACTTAACACGAACCTAACTGGACTCAACTGGAAATTAGACCTAAAATAAGTTGAATTAGACTTAACGTGATTCATGTTAAGTCTATTTTAAATTATTTTTAGACTTAAAACAAGTTGAATTAGACTTAACATAATTTAAATTAGACTTAAAAAGAATTAAATTAGACTTATCATAAATCAAATTGGACTTAAGATAAATCAAATTGGACTTAACACGACATGAATCAAATTAGACTTAATTAGAAATTAGACTTAAAATAAGTTGAATTAGGCTTAACATGATTAATGTTAAGTCTTATTCAACTTATTTTAAGTCAAATAACAAGTTGAATTAGACTTAACATGGTTTAAAATTAGACTTAAAATAAATTAAATTAGACGTAAAATGAGTTTTGTGGAACTTGCGATGGCCTCGAGCTCCTCCGGCACCTCCTCTGGTACCTCCTCCTCCTCTGCCTTGTTCTTCCCCACCTCTTTGCCTTCAGTGTCGAGAAAAATTAAGCGTTTTTTTTAGTTTTGGGGGGAAGAAAGAGAGATCGGGAAAAATTAGTGTAGGCTGTCTAAAAATTATAATAGATAGCTTATCCTCCATCAAACACCGATGATGGAAGTTACAATCTGACGACTTCCAGAAGGCTACAATTTGAAGACTTTAACGTAGATCACTGAAGGTTATAATCTGACGACCTTCACGACAACCGATGAGAGCTCTAGTTCAACAGCATTCACAATCAACATCGGGAGTTACAATCTGACGACTCTCATATTCTCAAGGAGCCAAGACGAAGATTACAAGATAATGATCTTTGCAACGCTATGACAAAAGAGATTACTTTGTGATAATCTCTTCAAGACAAGACGCGGAGGTCCTCCCAGTGTGCCAACATCAAAACGCTGGGGTCGAACCCGCGTTACAACATTAAAACGCGAGGGTCGAACCCGCGTTACAATATCAAAACGCCAGGGTCAAACCCGCGTTACAATATCAAAACGCTGGAGTCGGACCCGCGTTACAACAAGAGAAACATGAGCGACCCTCGCGTTCTGGATGTTCAGTCAACACCCAACCTCGCGTCTCAATCCTAAGACGCGAGGTTAGGATCCTGAACGCCAACGTGGGCGTTTGACTCATTCAAATATGAGTCGAACGGTTTCAGAATCGTTTTTCCCCATGATCTGAGGAAATCACGCCCCACTTAGGAGCGGATTTAGAGGGCAGTTACACCCCCTTAATCCCCTATAAAAGCGAGAAAAATCAACTGAGTTAAAGGTTGGCTTCTTGGGTCCGGAGTTCAGGGCTTTTTCGGCTGGCATTTTCGAATCTGAGACTGGGCAGCGAGGAGGGAATTTCTTGGCAGCAGGAAGAGGGGATTTTTTGGCTTAGCAGCAAGGGGGAGATCGACGTTCATCCTTAGCAACGATCGACCACCGGAGCTTTCTTCTAGCCTTGGCTTATTAACCGATCTTCGGTTCTAATCAACTCTTTTTCAAGAGTTCAAACTCGATCAGAGTTATCAACTCATCAAGAGTTTTAAACTTGCCACGCAAGTTCTCCACAACGTCAAATCGTGAGGAGAAGACATCGTTCCAGTGAATCAAGACGTGCGGATCGTCAACGGAGAGCAAACTCGACGCGAGCATTCGAGAGAGGCACTCCATCGCCATCGTGAAGAACCCAGTTTTAAACAAAGAGGAGAACCAAATTCGTTCTCTTCTCTTTTGTAATCAAATTATAACCGGAATTAAAGAAATACAAATCAATTTTCTTTGTTCTTTTCATTACAATTTTCCCTACAGAGCGAACAATATAGTCGGAGCATGCACGCAAGGTAGGTGGTGGCGGAGGGCGATATCGGTGTCTGAGAGAAAAAGTAGGAAGAGAGAGAGGAGGAAGGAAATGGGTTAGGAGAGAGGAGGAGAGGAGAAGAGTACGTAAGAAGGATCAGACTTAGATCTGGAGAGAAGGAAGAGAGAGGAGCAAATGAGGGTATTTTTGACTTTTATGTATGTTTCTCTCTCTTTGTGCTTAGTTGACACAAAGTAAAGCGCTGAATCACATAAAAAGGGCTGAATCACATAATGTGATATTTTTTGGGGCTAAACCACAATAAAAAAAATAGAATGGTCAGGTCACATGAAGTTATTACCTTTAGAGTCTTGACATAATTTTACCTTTTTTTTGTGCGTTTGAAACTTTGGTATAAATATTAGTAAGCATCAAATGCGTTTTGTCATGCTTGGGGGTTATTTGTGTGGTAACTCATGCATATAATATGATTTGTTGATGAGATTTACAAGGTTATCCTCATGATTTGTTGATGAGATTCACATGGTTATCATCTTCTGTACTCTTTCTAAAATATTCAATAATTTATGGGGAAAAAGTATAAAAAAGGCGCTTTCTATAAGACTATAATACAGTTACACGTCTAAAGAAATACTAATTTTAGAAATATGAGTAAACTATTTATATGTTCAGCACTTATTGGAAAAAAGGTGAGGGCCACAACACTTCTTTTCAACATCAATTTGATACGAGGAAAGATCATACAGCCAACCCAAGTTCCTAAAAGAAACTCTTCAATCTATCTTATATATATTATCTATGAATACACTCATTTCTTAATTATATCTTAGTATATTTCTTGGTAATTAGAATGGTATATACACTCTTCATTAAAAAAAAGCAACTATGCTCAATGACATCTAAAGTGCAGAGCGTTTTCTAACGTACACATGTTGCGTGTCGCATAATACTACTTTTATGAATAAAATTTCTATATGTTTATAAACATTCAAAGAATCATGAAACGTTTGGAAGGTTAGGATCATACCCACATCTCTTGAACTTGAGTTTGATCAGAAGCCAACCCTTCTTTTTTTATATGTTTTATTTTTCAAAAAAAAAAAAAAAAACTTCAATTCTTCCCTTGATTTTCTCTTCTCAAGGGAATTAAAGGGGCTGTTTGGTTGGTTTTTTTTGCCCCTGATTCCCTGCCAAAACTGACAGCTTGCTGTCAGTTTTGATAGCTTTCTTGCCAAAACGTCTTTTTTGGGGGCGTTTTGACAGACAGCAAGCTGTCAGTTATGACAGGGAATCAGGGGCAAAAGAAGAAAAACAAACAGCCCCTAACTGTTTTGCACAGTAAACGGTGGTCCAAAATCTTATGCCCTGTTTTTGAGGAATACCAAAAGAAACCATGCATATAGTCATGGTCACGCAAAGGGCCTTGATGGAAGTAAAATCTGCATTTATTGTGAAAATAATAGTTCATAACAAAGTTCCAAACCTTACTGTAGGCTCATGTATATGATTGATGTATTTTGGATAATTATAGTTGAAGAAAATGTACTTTTTTTTTTAATATTCTTCATAAATCGATCGATCGAATAGCCTATTTAGTTTCATTATTTGTCAAGCAAACAAGTTAGGAGTGATAATCTTTGCCAATCACTCACGAACTGATCCAAATAGGAAAAAGAAAATATCAGACATAAGTCAAGCACAACAAGTAGATCATATACTTGACACGATACTATA
This sequence comes from Asparagus officinalis, assembly GCF_001876935.1. NCBI lineage: Eukaryota > Viridiplantae > Streptophyta > Magnoliopsida > Asparagales > Asparagaceae > Asparagus > Asparagus officinalis. Next base: position 9,113,757 of record NC_033797.1, read on the forward strand.
AAATTAAATTTTTTGTTTAAATAAAATAAATTAAATAAATAAATAAATAAATTATGGAGTAAAGCATAGCATCCAATCATAAAAGCCATTAAATTGTTTAAACATGTGCGCTCAACTATAGAGATGATTATAGATTCAATTCCTTTGATGAGAATAATTACATTTCAATATGATCAATTATTACGATATGTTGACAAATATGAGACATATTGTGCTATTAATGAGCCAAAAAGGCTGCAGTGTTCTAGAAAATAGGGAAATCTAATTCCCAATAAACTATATTAGCGATAGAATGTTGCTATAAGGACCCAAATAGGGGACCCAATGCATGAGATATGTGAGGTATCACCATCCGGTTGCATGATGTACTACTGTTCATAAACAGTGCATCATGCAACCGGATGATAACACCTCATCTGACACATGCCTTGGATCCCCTATTTGGGTCCGTGAGGCGTATGTTTCCAACTTATTTCCTACAAATTGGCTAGAAAATAGATTCCCCAAAGATCGAAGTTCTTGATCAATGGAGGAATAATATTACTTTTTTTTTTTGGGGGGGGGGGGGGGTTTCAAGTAGTGTTTCAATAACGCTTATTTTCCCTTTATGACTTTGAATTTAGGGTCTTTATAGGATTTTCCCCTTGTTTTCATATTAAAAAAATAAAGTAAAATAAGTAAAACAGGAGTAAGGCTACCGTTGAGCAGTCACCATGGACCATTTCTGAAAGTTGGGCCGTTTGCTGGTCTTTGGTTTGGTCCCTGGAAAGCCCTTTCTATATAAATGCGGCTCCTGTTTTGGCCTTTGACATAGGTCCTCAAACAAGAAAGACCCATTACAGTTGGAAAAAAATTGTAAATTATAAATCCTTACTATAAGCCAACTAGCAAATGTTGCACCAACAGAAAATGTGCATGAAGATTTGTTGCAGAAAATCATCTTCAAATTCATTGTTTGGTCATCTACAAAAATTTTATCGTGAAAAATATATTCTCAATGAGAATTCAGTATTTTGTTTAAAAATAATGAGTGCAGAATCTACAGTTGGATATGATTTTCTCAATGTTGAACTGGATCACTATTTTTGATAAAGTGACATTTGCCTTTTATATCATTTTCAGAAAGCTTCAGCTTTTGCTCCCACCAAATTGGTTATATACAATTTTATTATTATTATTTACAAATTGTAAGTTTACTTACCTTTCCTAACTGCAATGCTAGTAATCAAACATGAAAAACATAAATAAGATTGTGGTGTTTACTTATGTGGTTGTTCTACTTGCTCTTAACCAAAACACTCCCTAATGAGACAACATTAATTCTTCAGATTTTAAGGACATATAATCATTAAAGCTATAACTGTTAAGAATAGAGTTTTTTGAGAGAAAGGAGACCTTAGGAAAGAGAAAAGATTTTTGAGAAAAAAAATGCAACTATTTTATTCATTATATTGAACTGCTTAAATACAATAGTAAGAGGAGATGTTCTAGAATCCTAATCGATGTGGGACTAAAATAAAGAAAAGCAAATACCCTAATACTACTATATCTAATACCCCCGTCAAACTCACGGTTGGTAGAGAACAGAGAGTTTGGATAATATGAGTAAAATTTTGCATAGATGATTATTGGCATGGCTTGGCGAGAGGTGGTTGAATTAGAGCACATCGGTGGCTGGAATTGCAGACGGAAAGGTCATGTTATTGCAGTGGTGATCGACAGTCATGCACCGTGGTTGCGAGAGGGTGGACTTGCAGTCGCGGGAGAAAGCATGGTGGCTATGTCTTGAAAGCGGCTAGGTATGATGTTGCAGCAGTGATTGGCAGTCTCAAGAGCATTCTGTCGAACACCTCCAAGGCACGCCATAGGTAAGTGCAAGAGGGACATCGGCGAAGGCAACGGGTCATGTCAGAGCGATGGTTGAGGACGAACAGCGGGTCAGGAGACGAGGATATAAGGACAAGGACAAGTACAATAATTTCTTCAAGCGAGCAGCGATGTCGAGATTAGTGAGGTCGTCATCAGCATGGAGGCGTCGAGGTTGTCGTAGGTGACGAATATCAGTTGGAAGTTCAGGTCTGTGATGGCGTTGAGGTCGGAGGTCGGCAGGGATCGAGCGGCTGTCAAAGACACCGGCGTAATCGAGGAACAGATGGTGTCAAGGATGTCGAGGTCAGCTGCCCGGCGGCAAAAATGGGCCCTGACGGTTGCAGATTTGTAGGCGCTGGACACTGGGCGGTGGCGGCGTCGAGCGTCTCAGCTCGGAGGATCACAGTTGTGGCAGGGGGTGACACGTGATTTTGCCACAGCGGAGAGTGTGCATGAGTGTGATGGCGAAGTTGGCATTTTGGGTGGCGCCTACTTGTGATTTGATCAAGGGGATTGTCGAGCTCGTGCATTATGGGATCCGGTATTTAGTTGTAGGGCTAGGATTTGAGGAGTTCGTGAGCGATGGGGGCGGTGCGTCAATGTCGGAGAGGAAGCGCGGAGTTTTCGGCAAAGCCCTCTCAACGGCTCCACGTAGAGCTTTTGAGAAAAAGGAGACTTTAGGGAAGAAAATAGACTTTTTTGAGAAAAAAGACTTATTTTATTCTTTGTATTTAACTCTTAAATACAAGAGCAGAAAGATGTTCTATAATCCTAATCGACGTGGGACTAAAATAAAGGAAAGCATACCCCAATACTACTGTATCTAACAACAACATCTAAATCAAGAAATTATCCGGCATGACTGTTAGATATAGGTGCCCTGCAGGCAATTATTATATATTGTAACAGGATCTATATGTATATAACATCCTTGTTCGAAATGATAGTATGCTATTTTGGTCAGATTTATCTGATGTTCTAAATATACAGATAATGTCCTTAGAATAAATACTAGACTATCAGACATTTCGGATAGTGATCGTAATGAAGAGATCTGATTAGTCGGTAACGTATATTCTAAAATGTTCCTAGTTGATGAAGTGTTGAGATAGGACATCATCACTTTGGTTTAGACTAGTGTATGCTTTATTTCTCCTTTTGAAAGAGATGATCAATCTCTTAGATCATTGATGTGAGACATCAAGATACAGTATACAGGTGACTCATTAGTGAATGAGTTGACTGAACGACTCGCCGAGAACATCTAGTTGGTAATATACTTAACTGTCAAATAGAAGTTCTCAAGTGATATAGTACATAGTAGTCTCTTGACCTGAGGCATGAGTGCAATATCTTATATGTCAGTAAAGATGTATTTAGACTTTTACCTAACCACAGTTCTTATTGAATTGTGCATAACGGTTCTTGTTGGGTACATCCCGAGACATAAGTAGATATTGAGATGCCAAGAAGGGATTCGTCTCTCCCAGTATAGGGGTTGATGTCATAAGATTGTTTGATATAACTATAGCCTGGAAATCCTTGGCCAAGGTGAATAAGATAAACTGAGTGTCAGTTTGATCTTATAGGTTATGAGTTTAATATCAATAAACACTAATCAAGCTATTAGGGTTTGACAGTTTGCCATACCCTAGGCTCAATAGTTTGACATGGTTTGACGAAGAGACCGGACTGTACGGTATTATCATTGAGTGGTCCTGATAAAATTGGATAAGCATCTTGCAGACCTTTATCACAACTTATACCCGGGTGGTCTTCATGTGTAGCTAGCACCTCTGTTGTACTTATGGATATGATCCACTACCGAGTTTTTTAAGTTGGGCCCTAGAGTCACACCAAGCGCGTACTTGAATCCTATGAAACACAATTTATGGAGTGATGCGTATGATTGATACGCATATATGATTTCTTCCGGATACACATAAACGGTTATGTATATCGGTAAAATCGGAATGCTATGTGCTTAGGAAATGAATTCCAGTATTTTTCCCATAAAGTTAACTTTTAGTCAACTAGTTGACTTTTTGGTCAACAGTTGACTTTTGGTCAACTCTTGATTTATTTGGTCATATAGTGACTAATTAGTTAAAGATTGGAATAATACTATATACCGTATTTATGAAATACTGTATTAGTGATAATAATTTGGTATTCTCATTTATGAAATACACATACCATGTATAATGAGTCATGAGATGAGTCACTTAGTGGTATGGTTTGAGCACATGGTTTATTAGCACATGGTTTTGAAATGTAATGATTCATAAGATGATTCATTGCATGACTCACTTGATTAATCATTAATTTTTGATGATTCATTGCATGACTCATAGGATGAGTCATTCATATCATGAACACATTTCACTCTATAAATATGAGCTCTTTTTCTTATGGAAAGGTTAATGAAAAATTGGCTAAGTGTTTTTTCCATAAGAGAATAAAAGAGAGCTCTCCTCTTACTAAACTTTAGCAATCTTTGAGCAAGAGGAAGTAGTAGGATTTTAAGAACCCCGGGGTGGATATCTTGCCTTGTGTCTTAAGAAGACTCCCATTTTATCAAGCTCACTTGAAGACTTGGAGATCCACTACAAGGAGATTTTCTACTACAAGGAGCAAGAGCTAGGGGTTATTCGATCTTCCATCGAATCACGCTACGAAAGTATGACTTTCTAACTCTTGTATGCTCACTTAATAATAAGGATCATGTTAGATTTAATTAGACGATCCATATGAATATTTCATGCTCTCTACATGCTTAGTATTTTTGTACATACATGTCTTCCGCTGTGTATTATGCATGTAGACATAGCACGATTTCCTTCATGGTATCAGAGCTATGGTTCTATCTAATTGAATCTTAACATGTACATCTAACTCATGGAGGACCTTGTTCTTGCTTCTAATTTCTAGTTTACATGAAACTAGTTAATTAATTCAAGTTATTTTATAAAATAATTAATTACAACTAGTGTAGTTGTATGTTAGAAGCTTGTTAGTCTTTTTTGAGTTTGGATAATCCTTATGCTATCTAGTTTCCAATATGTTGCATAACTAGATAGATGCATATTTCTTAATGTTGATTAAGTTATATGATTTATCATCTTGTATGGATGTTATGTTTATGGATGGTAGTGGACAACTATTCTCTTGTATGTTTTGTATTGATGTAATAAAGTTAGAAATGTAATAATTATTTACGACCTCTTCCCTCCCCGAGCATGGGCTACGCCTACGGGTTTAGGCACTTGCTCACCGATCATGGGCTACGCCTACGGGTATAGGCCCTTGTTCGGGTGTGGGGGGGTATGGTTGCTTAGTTTAGTTATTTCATTTATAGCTTTTGCTTTATATTTAATGCAATATTATTACCCATCCTACGAGATGGTTTTTCCATTATAAATGGGGCTTGCACGTCCTATGTTTATATGATTGTAATAATACAGAGTTTGCAAGGGAACAAGCACCGCAAGGAGTTGCATATGGCTTGCTAAAATGTAATTAGTGTAGTTGCATTTTATTTTCTTTAGTTGTCCACTACCATTCTATATAAGTTTTACATTACATATGTTGATATGTTGGTTGTGCCCCAAATTGTAGATGTCAATACAATTGGGTGCTATTTTTTGCAAAGTTTATATCTCTATCTCACTAGAGAATAGTTTTTATTATAAAAACTTATTTTTTAAAACTTTGTGAGACATGGCAATAAGAGTTTATTGACCATAGAGTGGTGAGATCGACATTAACATAGTGTTAGTGTGAAAGATAAATAAACCTAAAGCAGTTAAAAGAGATGTATTTAGAATGAGCTTTTAACTAGTGTCAAGGAAAGTAATTATGAGATATAGCTCATGGGGTGATGCCCAACTTAAGATTAGGGGTGATGCCCAATCTTTCGCGCTATAGTCTTAAAGAGAAGTGGTTACTTAATTAAGGTCCGATAAATATTCCCGGTGAATAGCTCGGAACCCTCCCACCAATCTTGCGCTTTCCTGGCTAGTTTAATTGTTGCAAGTATAAATATAGAGCATCTTTAAACTATATCAAGTTCGATTACGGTAAAAGATTTGAGAAATCGTCCGTAGCCCTCCATCATTTTAGTTAAATACTATTAAGCTTATAAATACTATGTTTGTTGGCATACGTCAAGGCATAACTATTCTATGGCTAAATAGTATTCATCTGTATATAAGATATAAGGATAGCTTAAGTTGGTTATGCAACTTTGTTGGCATACGTCAAGAGTTTGCATAAGTTAAATTTAAGCCAGTCAAGAAATGATGGGTACAAACTTGACTAGCATTTTATGATTTGTTGGCATACGTCAAGGTCATAAAAGACTAGGGGTAAAATCATATCAAGAATTACAAGAGTGTAAAAGACAAAAGTTGTCTACCAATTATTGAATGTGTTAATTTGTTGACATACGCCAAGGTTGATGCATTCAATGATAATTGGATCTTGATCCCACTTGAAAACAATGAGTTGTTTTCCGATCACCTATTATAAGGTTTTGAGGGACTCGAAAAATAGTGGGAGGCATAACTTAGATAAAAATAAACCAAATCTATTTTATGTATTGAACATCTGCTAAAATACCTTTTCTCTCTCTTTCAGGCCATTATGTCTGGTTTAAAACTCATATTGGAACAGAACAAGTTAACCGGTCCTAATTACAAAGACTGGTTGAGGAATGTTAAAATTGCCCTAACTTATGACAAAGTAGCATATGTCCTCACTGCGCCCGAACCTGTTCTAGGCCTAGAACCCACTATAGCGGAAACTGAAATCCGCAATACATGGGATAAAGATTGTTCACTTGCTCAATGCCTCACCATTGCCTCTATGGATTTGGTCCATCAGAGACAACATGAGAATATGGATATCAGATCCATATTTCGTAATACAGAAGAACTGTATGGCGAGCAACCGCGACAAATGAAGTACGCGGCGTCTAGGAATCTGTTCCAGACGAAAATGACTGTGGGATCTTCTGTTGGGGATCATGTCCTCAAAATGATCGCCTATGTCAATGAGCTTGAACTTTTGAACGTAGGCCTAGATGCAGATAGATATACAGATATCATTCTGCAGTCCTTGACACCAGCATACTCCCGATTCATATCACAGTTTTTGATGATGGATCTGGAGCCCACTCTTCCTGCCTTGCTTAATTTGTTAAGACAGGAAGAAAGTTCTTTGAAAAAGGGACAAACACCAGTCTTGGCTATAGGGCAATCTTCTTCCTCTTCTGGCAAATTGGTTGCTAAGAAAAAAGGAATGAAGAAAACTACTAAACCAAGGAAAGGTGTTAAGAAGGCTGTCAAGAAGGATAAAGGAAAGGCAAAAATGATGACAGCAGAATGCTTCCATTGTCATAAGTCAGGACATTGGAAAAGGAACTGCCCAGAATACCTAGCCTCACTCACCAAGAATAAGCAAGTTGTTGCTTCATCTACAGGTGTGTTTGTTACTCAGAATTGTTTTTCTATAAATCATACATCCTGGGTATTAGATACCGGATCAGGATCTCACATCTGTAATTTGTTACAGGGACTTAAAAGTTATAGAAAACTTGGAGCTGGAGAGATGACTATGCAAGTTGGTAATGGTGCAATAGTTGCAGCACTTGCAGTAGGGGATTTTCATCTAGCTTTACCAAATGGAAACGTTTTGATTTTAAATAGCTGCTATTTTGTACCAACTATGATGTGTAATATAATATCCATATCTTTATTAGATAAAGATGGATATGTATTTAAGTTGGAGAACAATGTTATGAATATCATATTTAATCAAAAGTTGATTGCTTATGGAACATTGTGCAATGGCATCTATATTCTTAATCAAAATACAATTCTGAACACTTATCACACTAATAAAAGAAAGCACTCAGTTATGAATGACGCTTTCTTATGGCATTGCAGACTTGGTCACATTAATAAAGAAAGACTTGGCGAGCTTCATAAGCATGGATATTTAGATCCATTTGACTTTGAGTCTTATGAGACTTGCAAGTCTTGTCTTAAAGGTAAAATGACCAAGACTCCATTTACAGGAACTGGAGTAAGAGTTACAGAACTCTTAGGACTGATACATAGTGATGTATGTGGTCCTATGTCTACAATGGCCAGAGGTGGCTACTCCTACTTTATTACTTTTACTGATGATTTTTCAAGGTTTGGACATGTGTTTTTGATGAAACACAAATCTGAAGCACTTGAGAAATTTATCGAGTACAAAAATGAAGTAGAGAACCAAACGGGCAAGAAAGTTAAAATTCTTCGATCGGATCGAGGAGGTGAATACTTGAGCTCGGAATTCTTAGGTATTTTAAAAGAGAATGGGATTCTCTCTCAGGTTACTCCACCCTTTACACCACAGCTTAACGGCGTGTCAGAAAGAAGGAATCGTACCCTATTAGATATGGTACGTTCCATGATGAGTAACACTGAGTTACCTTTTTCATTCTGGGGGTATGCATTAGAAACAGCAACACACTTACTGAATAGGGTTCCAACTAAAGCAGTGCCTAAACCTCCATATGAGATATGGAGTGGGAAGATCGGTCACTTTCTGTTTTCCTTTGGAGGTTGTCCTCCGGGAAGATTCAGGTTTGTGGCCTTTTTCAGCAATAAGTTGGGCCATCATATCTTTTAATTGGAGAAGTGTCTCCTGCTGCGCCTGGAGTATGACGTGATGTTCGTCCACTCTTTTGGCTATGTCCTCGGGATTTCCCGCCATATAAGCAGATACCTCTTGTGGTCCGACCGAGCTCGAAGATTGAGATTCGGCTATTGCCGAATGTTCATCACTTGTTGTAATCCCTTTGGCTAACTTTTGATAGTGATAGTTAACCGGGCGAATAGCTCCTGTCTGAGTCCGAGTACGTCGGTACACTCCTTCAAACTCATCACAGATTTCCCGAACAGTCGGGGAATGACTTGTTTGTGACTCATCAGAATCAGGATGTGAGGATTTGCCTCTGCCGACCATGTTGATGGTGACCTCAGGATATTCGATTTCAGAGGTCTTCTTTTTGTGACGACGCTGTCGTTTAGCAGGTCTAGCGACATTCGTCAATCTATTGAACACCGACTGCCTAGGCGTAGGTGAACAACAACTGCATTCGGAGAGAACAGCGGAAATGAGCCGTTCACACTGGCATGAGTGAGCCACTTGCTGTGTTGGCCTTCCTCTTGTCAATAGCTCACGCAAGTCGGAGACCTGGGAAAAATCTCGTGAAGGTGGAGATGGAACCCCCTGCCCTTGGATGGGTTGGGCACGAATCTTAAATCCATGCTGTCCCTTTTGAACCCAACGGACCGTGTCATGTTCTTGAGAAGAAACACGAGAGTCGCGTTTAGGTTTATAAACACGAGGCTGAGGCCTGTGTTTGACTGATGGACTAGATCCTTGTGGATCTTGTCCTGATTGAACGCACACTTGTGGTGTGCGTTTTGATGTTGAAACAGACCCCTGCGGGTCTTGTTTTGGTTGAACGCACACTTGTGGTGTGCGTTTAGATGAAGAAACAGACCCCTGAGGGTCGTTCTTTGCTGGAACGCACACTTGTGATGTGCGTTTGGTTGATGACCCAGACCCCTGAGGATCGGGTTTTGATTGAACGCACGCCTGTGGCGTGCGTTTGGATGATTGAACAGACCCCTGGGGGTCTTGTTTTGGATGAACGCACCCTTGTGGTGTGCGTTTGGTTGTTTGAACAGACCCTTGAGGGTCTTGTTTTGACTGAACGCACGGTTGTGGCGTGCGTTTGAATGATTGAACGTGCCTTTGGAGGTCACGTTTTGGGACGCACTTTTGAGGTGTGCGTCTATGTTGAACAACGCGCCACTGAGGGTCGCGTTTGAGTTGAATAACCCGAGGCTCATAGTCGGGTTGTTTGAGTTGGATAACCCGAGGCTCATAGTCAGGTTCATTGCCACGAAGTGTGCGTTCTGTAGCAGAAACGCACAGTTCGGGCACAGGCTCAGAAACGCAGTCTTTGCGTTGGGCAGTAGCTCGGCCATTTCGCAAGTATGCTCGCCGTAAGGATCTTCTCCTTCGTCGAGCAGCATTTTTCTTGGCTTGTTTCAAGGCCTTGGTCGCGGCATCGCCGGCGTTGGTCGGGTTTTCCTCCGACATAGGTCTCTTTTGACCTATTATTTGCCGTAGTGATACGGGGGAGGAATCTTCAACTCGCAGAGCGAGTTTAAGGTCTTGGCCAAAGGAGAGGGCTTTCTTTGGCATCTCAGCAGTAGTGTTAACCTCCGTAGAGGTCCTGTGGGTATCACGCCTAGCTTTTGGGCTAAGGGACCCAGAGGAGAGGACCTCCTCATACTTGGCTTGGTCGAACTCTACGACGAGAGTTTCGACGGTGGTTCCTGTAAGGTGAACGTCGGATTGCGCCACCACTTCCTCGTCAGAGAAGCTTGTCCCCAGCGGAGTCGCCATCTTTTGTTTGTTGGAAATTTGCAGTAAAGGAAACAAAAGAAAAATTTGACTTATATTCCTCTCAAAATCGATTACAATTTGGATTCCGATTACAAAAGAGAGGAGAATGAATTTGATTCTCCCCTTTGTTTAAAACTGGGTTCTTCTTGGTAGCGGTGGAGTGCCTCCTTTGATTGATCGCGTCGAACTTGCTCTCCGTTGACGATCCGACCGTCCTTCTTCACTGGAATAACTGAAGTGTTTGATGACTTCGGTTTAGAACTCTTGACGAGTGTAAAGAACTCAGAAATGCCAGCTCACCTCAACCCTATGCGGTTTTTCTGCTAGAAACCGATCAACCCCTTACTCAGTTGAGTAAGTCGGTTATTTATAGGGGGTTAGGGGTGTAACCACCCCCTAAATCTGCTCCTGAGTGGGCGAAGATCCCTCAGAACGTGGGATAACGGTTTTGAGGCCGTTCGACTTGCGTTTGAACAAGTCAAAACGCCTCAGTTGGCGTTCTGGGCTTTAACTCTGCGTCCAAGGCTTGAGACGCAGAGTTAAATCTCTGTTAGAGATTTGAGACGCACAGGCCGTTTGCGTTCTGGAATTGGAAACGCACTGGTCGCTGGTGCGTTGGAGTTCAACTCTGCGTCCAGAGTTTGGGACACACAGTTGAGCCTGTTGAAGAACGCATGTTATGTGTGCGTTTAGTGCTTTAACTCTGCGTTACAGAGTTCAATGTTTGCTGAGGAACGCACAGATTGTGTGCGTTTTAGATTTGAGAAACGCATGAGTGAATTTCTGCATTTGAGAGAGGTTGTTGACTTGTAACCTTGTCCATTATAACATTGCAAAGGCTATTGCTTATTGATCTTTGCCTGTTATAGGATATGAGAGTCGTCAGATTGTAACTCTCACTGTTGGTTGTGAAGGCTACTGAACAGACTTTTCATTAACTGTCGGAAGTGTCGTCAAATTGTAACTCTTCTCGATCTGTGTGAAAAGCCTTCTATCTGCTGTTTTCGATTGTCGGCGCGAAAGCTATTTGATTGTAGCTTTCATTGTTGGAGTTTGATGGGAATCAACATCCATAATGTCTTCTGGGCGAATATTTGCCCACAGCTCTCTACCCAGCAACTCACCAGCTAAGTCCAACCTTTTATTTCTCGGAGATGAGGCCGTGTTTATAGCGGTGGCAAAGTTGCGGATGCAGTGATTAGAAAGTCATCTGATTGTAACTTCCCTTATCAGGGCTTGATAGGGATCAACTATCTATTGTGATTTTTAGACAGCCTACAGACACCAAGAATCCCCGTTGAGTAATCGGTACAAGTCAACACTCCCACTTTGATTTGTACTCCCACTCCCAATGTCTACCTGGTCAAACCTTCTTACAGTTAGGACCACAACCAAAATCCTCTCTCGATTCCTTCCATGAACGAGGGGTCCACTTTCAATTTGAACAATCAAACCTATAAAAGTTAGGATTGTCTCCGACTTCACTTAGTCAAATCTGCAGATAGTTAGGACTAAGACTGAGTCATCCCTTTCGATAAACGAAAGACTTCCATCTCTTCCTTTTCAGCCGAACCTATAAAAGTTGGGGTCAAAATTGGAATTTCTCCTCAATAAATGAGGAACTCTTTTCTTGGATCAAGCAACCAATCCTATAAAAGTTAGGGTCGTTTGAATCTCTCCAATTCTCGGAGTGGAGATCCCACTCTTAGTTTCATCTTTCCGGATTCTGGGGGTGGAGATCCCACCTCGAGTTTCCTTTTCAACTGGAGATAGAATATAAAATTCTTCCTCTTCAGTATTGGGAGATAGAATATAAAATTCTTCCTCTTCCATTTTGGGGTCCGTCTTTACCCTAAACAAGATTTAGAGATAGAATATAAAATTCTTCCTCCCGCATCGGGTTCGTCTTTGCCCCAAGAGAAGACATCACTTTTTTTTCTAAACTCCTAAAATCCGTGCTTCACACACACGGGGAATTTTATCCCGAAGCCTAAGTAGGGATAAGTCAACGCCTAATACGCGTTGCCGGTTTAGTCTTTCACCGATTGAAAAAGACACCAGAATCCAGTCTGGGGCATTTTATCCCGAAGCCTAAGTAGGGATAAGTCAACGCTTAGCCCGTGTTGCTGGGTGGTTCGTTCCCGTAAAAATGATCGAGTCTACGTATTCAGCATCGTAGCAACAAAAATCCATGCTTTTTATGCATGGGGAATTTTATCCGAATCCAGAGCAGGGATAAGTCAACGCCTAACACGCGTTGCCGGTTAGTCTTTTGCCGTGAAAAGGACAAAAGTTCACATATTCGACATTGTGGCAGGTCGTTATTCATAACACCAAAATCTGTGTCTCACAGGCACGGGGAATTTTATCCCGAATCCTGAGTAGGGATAAGTCAACGCCTAACACGCGTTGCCGGTTTAGTCTTTCACCGATTGAAAAAGACACCAGAATCCAAACTTGAGGAATTTTATCCCGAAGCCTAAGTAGGGATGTCTACGTATTCAGCATCGTAGCAACAAAAATCCATGCCTTTTATGCATGGGGAATTTTATCCCGAATCCTAAGCAGGGATAAGTCAACGTCTAACACGCGTTGCCGGTTAGTCTTTTGCCGTGAAAAGGACAAAAGTCCACATATTCGACATTGTGGCATGTCGTTATTCATAACGCCAAAATCCGTGCTTAACACGCGCGGGGAATTTTATCCCGAACCCCAAGTAGGGATAAGTCAACGCCTAACTCGCGTTGCCGGTTTAGTCTTTCACCGATTGAAGAAGACACCAGAATTCCAATCTGGGGACTTTTATCCCGAAGCCTAAGTAGGGATAGGTCAGCGTCTAACACACGTTGCTGGGTAGCCTATTCCCGTAACAATGGCGAAGTCTACGTATTCAATATCGTAGCATCAAGTCTAAGGGAGTTCATTCCTTTAGCACAACGTCACGTGCGGAACGGACTTAAACAATCCACATGCAAGACCGATTCAAACGGTAATCGGTAAAGGTACGCCAAATCCGTTGAAGGCTGAGGGTTTGCCAAAAACCTTAAAGTCTACGTCTGATACACGTCGCTGTTTAGTCTTTTCACAGGAGAAAGACGAAGTCTACGTATTCAATATCGTAGCACTAAAAGAGTTAACTCTTTTAGCATAACGTTACATGCGGAACGGACTTAAATAATCCGCATATAAGCCCGATTCAAACAGTAATCAGTAAAGGCATGTCAAATCCGTTGATGGCTGATGATTTGCTAAAAATCCTAAGCCAGCGTTTAACACACGTTACCGGGTAGTCTATTCCCGTGAGAAAGACGAAGTCTACGTATTCAATATCGTAGCACTAAAAGAGTTAACTCTTTTAGCATAACATTACATGCGGAACAGACTTAAATAATCCGCATGCTAGCCCGACTCAAACGGTAGTCGGTAAAGGCTAATCAAATCCGTTGAAGGCTGGGGATTAGCCAAAAATCCTAAAGTCAACGCCTAACACACGTCGCCGGGTAGTCTATTCCCGTGAGA
>NC_033797.1:9128619-9151224 GCF_001876935.1 Asparagus officinalis
GTACATAGGATACGTGTGTCCGACACATGCGTCTGACACGTACACGACACGACACAGCTTCACGTTATGCGTGTCCGTGCTTCATAGGTCGCCACTAAGTGGGAGCTAATACGATCCGAAAAACCTACGGGACTACTAGTCCTATAGATTTTGGAGATGCTCCACATGTTGTAGCTCATGGTTGATGGCCTCATTTGTTGTCGTTTGGTGGGGCCCTCGTGAGCCGTGTGAACCCTTCGCCTTTTATCACTCTTCTTCTTTGCTCTGTCAACAGAGAGCAAGTGAAGAGGAGAAAAACTACAAAGTCTCGTGGAGATAAGGTGAAGCGCAATCCTCACCGACGATCAGCTTGGAGACACCGTGGACTCTAACGGTGATGTCGGAGCAGTAATATATGATTGCGGGGAGTCTGGAACGCTAGAGATAGAAGGTGGCGGCAACGACCTAGCAAGACAGTGGCTTCTCTGCTCGCTATTGATTCAAAGCAGCAGTAGACGTTGACGACAACTGAAGTTGTTTGCGACGAGAGGACAAATTAGGGCATGGAGTTTGTGGCCGGCGGCGCATGAATCAATGATGGTTGAGGTTGCTTGTAACGGCGACGATGAGGAGATTGTAATAGCTCCCGAGTTTGAGGTTGAATTCAATGGTCATAGGCACTTGGATTACGGTTGAAAGCTTTGCAGGTCTTGAAGGTGGTGACAGGCCATCTGTGATGATCTCCTTAGCTTCTTCTCCTCAAATCCATCATACGCTTACGTACAGATATAGATGAAAGAACAACGCATAAATCTACGGGACTACTAGTCCCGTTGATTTGTTGTGTTTGTTGTAGCCCACACAAAAAACCTACGGGACTAGTAGTCCCGTAAGTTTTTCGGGTCGTATTAGCCGCCAGTTAGTAGCGACTAAACATACGGGACTAGCAGTCCCGTATGTTTCGAACTCGCAGTTTTTAAAAACGATCTCTTTTTGGCCTGTTGGCCAAAAAGAAATCGTTTTTGTTAAATAATTAGCAAAACAGTCTGTTTTGTTAATTATTTAGCAAAAAATATCTTTTTTTTTAAATCCATAGAAAGAATCTGTATATCACAAGATAGTAACAAGAAATTATAGGCACACTTCGAATGAGTCTGACTTCTGTTTGTGTTCTTCTGAGCATATGATTTCATTTTCTTCATTGTCTTCTTATCTATTGATGTTTAGAGCACATCCGTGTATCACATTAATTCTTTTTTTTTTAAGGATTCAGGATAGAATACATCCTTGGTGTGTTTAAATGATGGGTCATCGATGTGAAGTTATGCCATGTATGTTTCTTTAAGTAGTCACTGTGTGCCTATGCTTCTTTCTCTAATTTGTTGTGTAGCAGATAAGTATGAACTTTAAATTCCTTTTTTCACTAGTCAGAATTTGTTATCTGAAATACAAAGTCTGCCAAAGTCATGTATGCATTAAAGACGACAACATAGGAAGATCTCATAGACTATATGCGAGATGCCAAAACTTTGTAGAAGGCAGGGGATGCTCCCTACACTCTTCTCAAAGAAGAACGTCGCTCGACTCCAACTCCTTGAGAATCAGTTGATGACCTTGGATTGGAAGGATCTTACAATTAGTCAGTACTTCAAGTAGGTAAAACCGCTCTGTTCAGCTACTGTTCAGCTAGATCTAGATTCTAGAGTATCGGATGCAATGATGAGAAGAATAGTAATCCATGGTTTAAGACCGGAGTACCATGGGTGCATTGCTATTACACATGGCTGACCAACTCGACTAATACTATTGGAGTTAGAGAATTTGTCGCTATACAAGAGGCCTTAGCCAAACAAATGGCCGGCGTTTCAATAAGAAGTGAAAATGAAGCATTGCTCAGCAACAAGGAACAAAGCGAGAGAAACGAGTGATACGCAAATGCTGACTTAGGTATGTAGCCAAGGAGTTTATACACCAGAAGAGCACGTTAGAGTGAGGAGCAAGGTACGCTAAGCAACGCATTCTGACGGTAGGTGCTACAACTATAGGAAGAAAGGCCACTTCACCAGAGATTGTCACTATAAGAGAAGACCGACAAAGAGCAATGTTGTAACATTGCGCAGATATCAAGACGATGAAGAAGAATGGGATGCCCAAGCATCTGTGGCCTTAGTCAAATATGCACCAGTCAACGAAAAAGATATCGTTGATATGGCAATGCCCTTAATTGTTGAGGAGACTAAGTCTGCACTAGCAGCAGTGTCAGGTCGAGGAGGAATCAATTATAGTAAAGGCTGGATCATCGATTATGATTGTTCCAACCATATGACGGGAGACAAATGGAAGCTTATCAACTTGAAAGAGTATAAAAGCGACCGAGAAGTTATGATAGCCAATAATTCAAGATTTCCCATCATTCATATTGGGAAGTCCACATTCATGCCATGCTTCAATCCAGATCAAATCCAGTTACAAGATGTGTACCATGTCCAAGGGATGCAGAAAAATATCATGTCAGTGTCTCACCTGATAGCTCTTGGGAATCATGTAGCATTCGGACCATAAGATGTCAAAATCTACCTCAACTTTAAGCCCTCAGGAGAACTTGTTATGTAGGGACGGGAAGTAGATTTTATGTGATGTCGGCGGAATCGGCATATATAGATAAATCCCAAAAGAATGAGACGACTGAACTGTGGCATGCTCGGCTTGGTCATGTGAGCTATCACAAACTCAAGATCATGATGAAGAAGTCAATGTTGAAGGGTCTTCCACACTTGAAAACTCGAGGTGGGATAATATGCTGAGGTTATTAGTATGGTAAGGCACATTACTTACCGTAAAAGGAGTCACAATTCAGAGCAAAAGAGACTTTAGAGCTCATGCACTCAGATGTATTTGACCAAGTGAAGCGGGAATCGATAGGTGGCATGCAATACATGATCAGTGTCATTGATGATTACTCAAAGTATGTTAGAGTTTATTTCTTGAAGGAAAAATCCGATGCACTGTCCAAATTCAGGCAATTCTGAGAAGAAGTCGAAAGAGATCTCAACATGAAGATTCATTGCCTACACACAAACAATGGAGGAGAATACGCATCAAAGGAGTTTTATGACTACCTAAAGCAGTACAAAATTTAGCGACAGCTAACGTGCCTGAACATTCCGCAATAAAATGACATTGCTGAAAGAAAGAATGTCATCTTGTGAAGATATGTCGGAGCATGCTTCATGCTAACAACATGCCAGGGTATTTTTGGGCTGAGTGTATGAAAACAATGACGCACGTGATCAATCAGCCACCACCACTGAAATTGGAGTTCATATCACCTTTTCAGAAGCTATGGAATATCAAGCCAACAATAAGTAATTTTAGAGTTTTCGGTTGTGTGCGTTATGTCTTTGTGTCTAATCAGTTATGCAACAAGTTCGACAAAAAGGCCGTAAGGTGCATTTTTGGAGTACGACGGTGAAAGAAAAGGATGGAGATGTGTGATCCCACAATCGGACAGTGCTACGCATTAAGAAGTATTGTGTTTAATAAAGCTTCATCTTGGTGGACTCTGCAAAAAGTTGTGCTTCCGAATTCCAATGATTTAGAGGATCAACTACAAGAGAACTTGGGGAAGCCAAATCAAGAAGAAGAATCACAACAGTCAAAGAAGACAAAACCAAGTTCTCCCACATTCTAAAAGGAGAAGAATCCATAGAAGACCAGGGTTCATAAAACAACATCAGAAGAGGAGTGTCCGAGTCAGATAGAAGATATCGATGAAGAACCAATAGGACAAGTTTGAAAATCAATCGGACCGAGGAAACCAAAACTAAAGTATGCTAATGTTGCCGTGATACAAGATGTGAACGAGTCATCTACTTTCAAGGAAGCATACGGTAATGATAAATGATGACAAGCGTTGAAAGACAAAATCCAAACATTAAAGAAGAATTTAGAGTTCTTGAACTCATAGATAGAGAAGTCAGTGCTGAGGGGGAGTGTTAAATGGGTCAGCACCGACCCATGTGTAAAATCAGGATAGGTGCAATAGTTTGTACAAACCTCTCACCTACTGTAAATAGTATACACCTACCATGATCAATTCTCTATAAAAGGGAAAGGCAGTGAAGGAAAAGAATTATCCCAAGCCATTGAAACAAAAATCAAACAGAGAGAGGGAGCTTGTGGATACCAGTAGGAAGCAAAATAAAGAGAAGTAAATAAGAGAGGAAGAGAGAAAAATAAAGAGTAGTGTGCTGAAAAAGAGTATAGTAATATAGTAATTTGTAGTAGAGAGAGTGTTTATATTAGAGAGAGTACCGAGGATTGTACTACTAAAGAAATAATAATAAAATATTTCTTAATATCCACCACCCTTCTCAATTCAACAATATCTTCATAGTTTTTTCTCCATGAATTTCTTACTTTTTTCTTCTTTTTTCTCTTTTTTTAGGAAGGAAGCATAATAATTAATAAAAAAGTAGGTAATAATTTATTGGTTATCCATCATTGTTGGATTGGGGACTATTCAAATCTTACCAGTTTTAGCAATACACACTCAGCACATGACACAAACATTCATACTTTGAATAGATTTCAAATGTATATTATCAATAAATCGTAGCTCGGTTGATTTGAAATGTAACCTTGTTGAAAAGAATGTGAATTTAGAAAATAACAATAATATGATGGAAGTATTATCTTTTTTTTTCTTTTTAATTCTTTTATTAGGAACCGTAAAAGTTTGTCATTTACTTATGTCTATCTGAACTATCTGAAAAGTAGGTCACCTATTGCTGATCTACAAATAAAGACATTTTACCAGATCCTTTTCCATCTGAAACAAGAACACTGCTTGATCATAGAAATAGCTCCAACTTTTGTCTTAATGGAGCTAATTACAACTTTAATGTGACATTTATGCTTCACAAATGCCAGAATTTGGGCCCAATTCTCTGAAAATAGGTAAAATTTCATAATTTACCTTAAAACCAAAAACCAAAAAGAGAAATGAAAATTGGTTTGCATTTATAAGCTTACATCCACTGAATCGGAAATGCCAATGACTATCAATTACAACCACCATCCAACTTGTCATTTCTTCCATCATCAGCCTTTTTAATTTTCTTCTTAATTATTCGTTTGGTTCTCCTTCTCTAACATGAAAGGACCCTTCATGTCAGTTGTCACTGTCAATATGTGGTTTGCCTCATAATGATTCTAACATGCAGAAGACTGATCAAAGTTGTTTCCACCTAAGAAATGCAAAACACAACCTTCTCTCTGTCTCGTCAGACTTTAATTAGTGTGTCTGTTTGTTAAATCCAGAGAATCACTGTGCTTTGTATTGTTTATTAAATAAATTTGTAATATGTGATTTTCACTCATTAAATTCTTCCCCGTTGAAATATCTGCATATCTCTTGTACCACAATGTGAACTAGAATTATGCAAAAAAAAAAAAGATATCTGCCTACCATTGCTTTACTTTTGCATGTTTTTGTTGTGATTCCTATTAGATAAAATTCTACAGTAGTTACTCTAAATTCGTGTTTTGCATCTAATAACCGATATATTTACATGCATATTGTAGGGTCGAAATTTTGAAGTTGATTGATTTCTTGTTTTAAGAAATGGATTCGATCACTTAGTACGAATCCCTTACAATCACTCACACTCTCTCGATTACAGAGAAAGAGAAGATTAATTCAGCTTCTCTTTGTTTAACGTGGGCTCTTGGTGGCGAAAAGATGCTCCTCTCAATGCTCAAGCCGAGATTGTTTCCCGTTGACGATCAGAACAAGATCACAAAAGCTTCTGATGGCAGCTTAGATCACGAGAATGCAGGCACTGGTCTCCTTTCACGTGATAGCCAAAATCTTCCCCAAAAGTCTCTCCCCTTTCCTCTGTAGCCACTCATGACTATTTATAGGGTGTAAGTACGTAACTGACGTGCTAAGATCAAGGGTAGAGGGGCGTAACTGCCTCCTCCAAATCAGCGCATACCGTAACGTGTTCCCGAAGATTAGCCCACGTGGCTGACTCTTCGAAGCCGTTACAGCTAAATCTCATGTGGATGACGAGCCTCGTCTTTAATTGAAACAGGGTTTATCAAGTTGAACGAGCCCCGATACGTAGCGAGGTTCGTCTTACAAGGTAAACTTTGCAGTATAACAAATTCTGTCTTCACTGACGCCGTCTGACGAGCTTCGTATTCACTAACGAACATCGTCTTCGATAGCTGAGTCCAACTACATAGCAAGTCTTGTGAATTTCCTTTTGACGAATCACATCTTCACTAATGAGCTTTACGTCTGGTGTTGAGTTCCAAACCTCGTATCCAATGACGAGATTCGAACATTGTCTCCAATGACAAGTTTCGAACCTCGTTTCCAATGATGAGCTTCGAACCTCGTTTCTAATGATGAGCTTCAAACATTGTCTTCAATGACCAGCTTAATCTTCCAGAGTAGCTTTGTCCACAGTGATGAACTTTGATGTCGAGCTTCGCGACGCAGCGAACCTCGTCTTTTAATGTCGAGCTTCGCTGCGTGGCGAACCTCGTCTTTTGATGTCGAGCCTCGCTGCATGGCAAACCTCGTCTTCTGATGTCGAGCTTCGCTGCATGGCGAACCTCGTAGGCGAAGCTGTCATGCGAGCTTCAATCAGTTCAGGCGAGCTAAGTTGTCAGACGAACTTAGCATTGCAGGCGAACTTCAATGTTCAAACGAAGTCCAGTCTTATAGGCGGACTTCAGAACATGATGCGAAGAACGAGTCATAACTTTCAAACCGTAAGTAGGAATTGGATGAATTATATATGAAAATCGACTATCTCGACGAGACGGCGTCGACCAAACAAACCCCAAAGGGTTTGGTTTGCTCCTGTTCGTTTCGCCAAATTCCTTACGGTTTGAGAGATATTAACATTTTTGTCCGTTTTGAACTTCTTTGCTAGGAATTAAGACAATTTTTATTGCGTACACATATAAGCTTTCCTTTTTCCATACGTAATGTATTTCTTTGACTGCAGAACTAGTACACTTAATGTGTACTCATATGGATTCGTCTTATGGATGGTGATAGCCAATGGGAGATGATTAACCCAATAACCAGATTTCAGTACTGCCTTCATGTTGATACATTACAGGTTTCGGTCTGGATCTCAAAGTTATGTTTTTCTTCTTATTGAATCTAGAGGTGGATCCTTGAGGATTCAAGCCAATAAATCAATACTAACACTATTATGTATACAATCCATATATATCACTAGATCAAAGGCACGCTATCCTTTTCTTATATAATGCCAATTTGTGTACAGTATTTTTGTCATGGTTGACATATGTAATATCAAAGGACAATAATTAGAGAACTTAACCAGTACGGAAAATAATTGTTATCAATTTCTATCAGGTTCTTCATAAAATAATGCAATAAATCAATACTAACACTATTATGTCTTGCTAGATATGCTTCCTGTATTAATTTTAAGAAGAATAGCAGAAAATGCTTTCACCTTTATAGATAATGTCCCAACTTAAAGTTGATTAATTAAAGTTGGAATTCTCCCACTAGTATTAATATTTTTAAAAGTAATATGAGATAATGGGGATGGAGGAAATTCTTTTAGAAAAAGATAGAAAAATTTCCACCTTCAAGACTACTCAACTTGGAGTGGGGCGTATGGTTGAAAAATCTAAGGAAGGTAGAAGCATTTTCCCCAAATATTGAACGGAAGCAAGGATGTATTTCTATCACGCCTCATTGTTTATCTAATTGTGGAAATAATCTTTGAAATATGTATTTCAATCAAGAACTTTGTGAAGTGCACTTCTCTTTTGCATGGACTATTGAGTGAAGTTTCGCTTTCCGATTCCACGCTGAAACGCTATCTTAAGATGACTCTTCCTTTATTTAAATGTAACAGACATTCCAACATAGGTCATTTTCCTGCCAACTGTGGATACACCAATTTTTTTAAAAAAAAGTGCTGGGTTAGGTCCCCTGGCACATCACGGCCGGTCTCTATCCAACATTGGTCAGCTTGGTGCATGCTAACTTTGTTTTTTTCCCATCATTAGTTCTGTTATTATTTAAAAAGCACAGGCATGATTCATTTGTAGAAAATGTGCAGTACGATATAACAATGCTAACTTCTTATTACATTTA
The DNA here is from genome assembly GCF_001876935.1 of Asparagus officinalis. Taxonomy (NCBI): domain Eukaryota; kingdom Viridiplantae; phylum Streptophyta; class Magnoliopsida; order Asparagales; family Asparagaceae; genus Asparagus; species Asparagus officinalis. Next base: position 9,136,760 of record NC_033797.1, read on the forward strand.
CTCATTTACAAACTCTACGAGGTGAAAGATGTCGCAACAATTGGACTCCTAACTACGTACTTCCCTTGCTCATCCACCCAACTCAATGAGCCGTGAGCCACCTCGTCTTGTTTCACTCCCATGTGGCCTTCAAGAGTTAGAGTGAAGCTTTGCTTCTCGTACTTCTTCTTGAACACCAATGTTTTTGGCTCGACATTCACAGAGAACCCCCTCACCGTCTCCACCTTAGCATTGTAGGTTGTGATCGAACCTACGTTAGTCACTGTTCTTCTAAACACTCGGACGCATTGAAAAATGCGATGAACGAAGGGTAGTTAAGGTCCAAAGACGCACCAGAACAATCGAAAGAGGAGGATCTAGCGACCATAACTACTTGCTCCTTGGTGAAGTTCATGGCACATAAGAGCCTCAAGTAGTCTTTAGGCCCTGCATCATAAATGAGTCCAGGGTCAAGTGCCTTGTTAGGTTCAACATGTCCCGAGCCCATAGCTAGTGGCGTCGCAGGCCTATTTTTATTCCCCATATCAGTAATTGGCTTTAATGTGTTGTCCAAAGAATTGGCCGTTGTCATCATCGCGGATCGAATAGCTGCTGGACTCCAGTCTCGATGCACGCTTTTCAGTAGCGCACTGACCCCAGCAGCGTGAGGACATGACATAGACGAACCTGAAATTATGTTGAAAGAATCATACAGTACTTTCGATTCAGCGTCGACTCCTACTGATACATTTAGTGACCAAGATGCTAGAATCAGTGAACCTGGAGCTACGATATCTGGCTTTAGAACATTAGGGCAGCTTCCTGATGGACCTCTGGATGTATAAGTAGCCACAACTGGTGCAGGTTTTGAGCCCAGGATGGTTTCTTGAAACCTCAAAGTAGCTTTCGGGTTCGAGCTCCGGTTCACATACTTCAAAATGGATAACCCAGCTTCAGGGCTTATGATAGCACCTGGTCTTGTGAACCTAACATAGTACTCTAAGAAAGGGTCCTTTGATATGAAGATCCCAGCAGCCACTTTGGCTGATTTAACACTGTCAGTAACAACTTCAAGTGATTCTCTGTCATCACACACTACAATCTTGTGGCTAGCCTTCTGTAGTGAGGATTTATCAGTGCATGACCCTAGATACACAAGGGTCAAGTTTTTTAAAATTCTCGGGCCTCCGACATAAATTGACTGCCCGACAATGGAAGTGCCATCGCCGAGGTCGAGTATGCCTGAAAATGTACGATCCACGGTGCTCGCCCCGACCGTTAGAACCCACGGTGACCCGTTATGCAATAGCCCTAAATACGGGCCTTCGTTACCTGATGAAGTTGCCACAAAAATCCCCTTCTCCATCGCCGCGAATGTTGCTATCGCGACGGGATCACGATACAAAGGGAGTCCGTCCATGCCGAGAGATATCGAAATTACGTCTACGCCATCAGATATCGCAGAATCAATGCCTGCAACGATGTCTGAGGCAAAAGCCCCCTCCTCCCACAGAACTTTGTACATGGCAACTCTGGCTCGGGGCGCGACGCCGTGAGATATTCCGGGTCCGTACCCGAAGAAGGACGCACCCGACACATCGACACATAGTTCCCCGCCGCAGTCGAAGACGTGTGGGTCCCATGACCATCTGTGTCACGCGGCGAGTTCATTGTGATGGTGACATTTGGGTTGTTGGCTATGAGACCCTTTTTGAAGCTACGAGCACCGATCAGTTTTCTGTTGCACATCGAGGAAACGAACTGAGTGCCTTTCTCGCACTTACCCTTCCATCTCGATGGTACTGGGCTCATGCCATCATCTCGATAGCTAGCGCTCTCGGGCCAGACCCCAGTGTCGATCACACCAACAATGGCGTTCTCGCCGTAATTAGACACGGGCCAAATCCCCGAGTCTGCATTCAGGCCCAGGAACTTAGAGGTGTGTGTTGTGTCCTTCTTGACTTGTAAATCGCGATAACACGACAAGTAACCATGCGACTTCTTCAGTCGTTCGAGCTGAGATTGTGAGAGACGAGCGCTGAATCCATGAAGGGCGTCGTTATAGACGTATACAAGGCCAGGGACAGCGTCGATGGAGTCAAGAGTGGCCCAGCCATCATGGTTGGCGAACGCCTGTGGCATGACCGATAAGTCCATATGAACAATGTAGGTTGCGTAGTCTCTCGACGTAGATCCATGAAGAAAGGGTGCGTGAGCTATTATGATGAAGAGAAGTAAAATGGAGGGAAGATTTGTCATTGTTCTCTTGGTGTGGGGATTGGAGCTAACATCTCTCTCACATATATAGATGAAAAGTTTGAGAGGAGGATATAATGGGGGTCATGGGCTTCTTTCCTCTAGTTGGATGGTTAATTTGTCCACTCTATGCTAGCTAATAGCTATAAGTCAAGCTAAGGAATGGGGGCCTAATTGATATGAACCCTTGTGGTGGAGATGGAAACATGCATGTTTCTACAAAACAACCACGTCTTTATTGTTTATTAGAACCAAATCAGAGAGAATTTTGGTGTCTTTACCTAGATAAGTTAAAATATATGGAGGGTAGAATTTTGAAGAGTGGAAATTTATGCGTTGGTTGCATAGTATATGATTTTGGTGTCGTAAGAGCGTATCAAACTGTCAGGAGAATTATTGGACTCCTATTCCTTGCATTCAGGACCAAGAACAAACCTGATGATTTATTTAACTCAAGATTTTGGTGCTGCCTTTTGTTCCTTTTTAGAGGTTGATTCTATGTAGTTTGTCATGCTACACGCTGGTATAGATTTTGTTCCAGCATGGAGTAGTGATAGGATCATAGTCAATGAGGAGGAAGATTGGGAATAATATCATAATTATGAATTGAAGCAATTTAAATGGAACTAATAGTTGTAACTCCCAAGTCCAAATATTTGTGTTATAGGCCTGTCATTGTTGGTTTTTGTTGCGAAGAATCATTCTTCTTCTCTTCAAGAATGTAAATTTTCAAACATCAATCCCATTATTCACAATTCGGGCCTGAGGGTAAAGGGTAAACAATTAATCTAGCACAAAACTTCAGGCTCTGGATCCAAATTTGCTAGGTGTAATTGCCCCCCAGCTGCCTTTGGAAACAGTCCAATTCATTTAAACTCAAAATTCCAATTATATCCCAAGGTTTCATTGAATAAGCCAGCCAACATACTCTCAAGTAAAGTGAACAATGTCATCACCCTTTGCTGAAAGTTTAGTCAGGAATAAAGAATATAGCATTGTTCACATGATTGTTTTAATTACAGTAATATATAGTTGGATGGTTAACTGTTATTTTCTGGCCTTTAATTGTGAAAACATGGGACCACCTCTTCCAATAATTGTATCAATTTTACTCTGGACCTCTTTGTTCCAATCAACAAGATACTCAAGTGATTCTTCTATATTTTAGTTTCTAAGAAATTTTATTAATCTTATGGATAATCCAAATCACTTCAAACTACATATCAATAGCGAAAAAATAAGTGCATCTTTTTTCTTTCATTATCTCTTGCAATGCTTGATGTCATGAACACACACACAAATTAATAAACTAAGCATTAGGCTATGTGGATGTATACTAAAATGATGGCAAAAGTCAAGGATTGATATTATTCTAGAATAAGTTTCGTACCAATAAGAGAGATATAAAAGAATCGTAGCATGTAATTGTAGACAAATGGGGTTGCCTTGTGTGTGCAAACATTTTCTTCTTCTGGTTTTAAGTAACCAAAGGTGGAAACATTCAAAAGAGACGAGAGCGGACTTTGAAACTTTGTCATGGACATGGATTCATTCAAAGATAAAAAGATACGCACGCATCGGAGAATAAATCGATTGTTGTTTTTAAAGATATCCGTACGGCATACGGCTAAGTTTACGATCGATTATAGAAAACTAAGAAATAAATATCATGGAATTTGTTCTCATAAGAGCATTAAATAAACCCTAACTTAATTAATCTTATTTGGTGCCATGATTGCTTGTTTTTGTTGAGTTTGTCAAGCAGTTGTGATGATTGCTAGATATATTAGAGCATCTCCAACAGCTTCCCCAAAAAAATTCTCCAAAATGGGGAAACAAAAGTCATATTCTCTAAATTATTTTTGCTCCAACTCCAACAGCTTCCCAATTTTGAAGAATCCTGTATTTATTACAATAATAAAAATATTCTACATCTTTGACATGAACTTTAACAATAAAGATTTAGACATGAACTTTTTGTTTTTTGCCCCCTCATTTTATAGTGTCTGACATGAACTTTAACAATAAAGATTTAGACATGAACTTTTTGTTTTTTGCCCCCTCATTTTATAGTGTCGAGTCGTTTCTTAAGTAGTTGGACACTTGAAGAACGTGAAATATTTATAACAAAGTTCTCCCCAAAAATTTGAAGAATGCTGCAGATTTGGGGAACACTCCCCTTTTTTTTTCTCCTTCATCCTTATTTTGGGAAATGTGATGGGGAATCTGTTGGACAAAAAAAAAAGCCCAAAATTCTTCAAAAGTGAAAATACCAATAAAATAGGGAAGCTGTTGCAGATGCTCTTATGAGCTGATCAAGTTTGAAAGCAACTTGTTAGAATTGACCCATACTATTGACGTTAGCATTAAGATCAATCAAGAGAGAAGCAACGTTGCGCGTTTGAAGATTTTTTAAGTTAGGCAATTTTCGGTCAAACTAAAGGCAATTCTATATTTCATATGTTTGAAGGCTTTTCTTCCATGATTGACGGATTGAGGCTTTTTTCCCCCCCTCCTCTGATTAAATACTCTTAGTTAGGCCCTATCATTTTTTTTTAATCACATGAGATTATCGTTACACCGTATATGTTGAGGCAAATTTAAGTAACCAATCTTGGACAATAATTGGTATGCATTTGATAATTTAATAGAATGAATTTCTTTTCGAGTGGTGTTAGGGGCACACCCCAAACCACACCTCCAACCACACCTCCCCTCTCATTCGCTACAGTACTCCGGGCCCCACATGAGTTTTTAAATTTTAAAAACTCATGTGGGGCCTGGAGTACTGTAGCGAATGAGAGGGGGAGGTGTGGTTTTAGGTGGGGTGTGCCCCTAACATTTCTATTTCTTTTCATATAATGCTTTGTGATGGTCAGACAGACAATGATGCGGTTCAAGAATTAAAAGCAAGTAAGCGAAACTTGGGGGAGAGCAACCGAAAGCATATACGCTTGTGAAAAAAAATCAACAGTTTGAAGCATGATAGCAATAAATTTTTTGGGCGAGGAAGTGGGGTTTTATCCCCCTCACCACTAGAAAAAGAAAGAGAGAGAAAGAAAAAGCAAAGTGGTTGAAATAAAAGACAGATTGATCAATTATAGAGAGCAGTGGTCAATTGGATATAAAGCAATTATGAAAGGACTTCCATGACAAATTGGTACGGTTGAAAATGTTAGAGACTCACGCGCACTAAAGTGTTGGGTGCTTGGGCATACGCTTTGTTACATAATCAAACATATTTATTCATAAATTAAAATAGGTAGAGAGTTTTTGCTGCATTCATTAAATGTATTATCATTCTGCAAATCAGCATATAGATGGATATTTTTTGTAGTTTTCCTTGTTTGAAAATGTAATAACATAAGCAATTATATTTATTCCTGTGCAGGATACTTTCACTTTAATCACACCTTGCTATGGCTGTGTCACATTGAGACCGTCCATCTTCTTCACAACTTGCACAAACCCAAAACATCAGTATGATACAAAATTCAGCATTCAGTTGTCGAAACATATTTCAAATCAGACAGCAGCAAAAGGCCATGAATTTTGTATTCACGAGGTTACAACAAAAATTATATATTCGGAACATTACACAAAGATTAGAGAAAATTGATCACTCTACTGCTGCTATCATTAGAAAATAAAAAAAAAAATCTATACTACTTATAAAAGAAAATACCCATATTAAAACTTTTGATTTTCCTTTTTTACCCTCTCAAATTATTATAACTCAAAATTATACCATTATTTATAAAACTAATGATCCATAACCTCTCATTAACTATGCACCTCTTTATTTTTCTCAAATTATTTGGTCTCACTAGAATATATTAATAATTTATAATGATAACAAAATTCGTGAATATATGATAATTTATTATAAATAATTAATAATTATATAAGTAAAAGTTATTCACTTAATACATTATTGTACATAATTATAATTATTAATAATAGTATAAATAAGAGCTATTTTCTTATGTTGTAAAGAATATTACCTTGTTTGATAATTAATATCATCTTAGTAATAAAATTTTGGATAATATAAATTAAAAATATTTTTATTTTGTCAAATTATTTTATATTAAAAATTTTGATCCTTCAAATTTAAATTTATAAGGCATATATTTTTCTCTTCTTTTTATCAAAATATTTGGTCACTCGCTAGAATAATTTAATATGATAATAAAAATATAACTAAAAATAAAAACATCTTGACCACAAACAGAGACAAAAATCTGGCATAATCACAATCAAGACAAAACCAGAAGCCACTTTAGCTTCCGCACCTACGTATCAAAAAAATTGCCAGATTGTAAAGAATACTTTTAACTAAAACCCTACCCATAAGAACACCAAACAAAACTCAAACAGAGAAAGTTCCAGGAGGCGATTGAGGCGAACCAGTCTCAAGCAAAACGCTCCGACTACAATAAGATCTCGAAGTACTTGAAGAAGACATAAGACATCTTGTATCTCCACTATTAGGAATAACTTCACTACGGCGTGCCATAAATCTGCTACTGATCTCCCCCAAACCACTGCATTGGCCATCGTCATTAATGGGATCTAAACTCTCTGACAAAACCCTGAGAATTTGCTTGATTGATGGCCTTGATCGCCCTTCTCTTTGAGTGCACCACTGTATGATTCCTACTAGCATCTGGAGCTGTTCCATTTCAAATGATTCGCCGATTCTAGGATCAACTAGTTCTGGTAGTCTAGACTCTGACGCGATGAACTTCTGGGACCATTCAACTATGTTTCTGTTATCTTGTATAGCTCTCCTTCCTGTTAAGAGTTCAAGTAATAACACGCCGTAGCTGTATATGTCACTCTTTTCTGTTAGCTCTTGAGTTACCACGTATTCAGGATCCATGTACCCTGCAAGCATTAGAATTGACTTGAAACTTTCATGATGACTGATTTTAGTTGGTTGGACCAGACTAGAGAAAATGCAAAATCCATCTTAAGCACTATTCTACTATTTTTAACAGCTTGTCTTAATATGTTAGGACTGGATGGTCGGTTTTCATACATGAGGATTTTTGAAATAAGGTTATTACGGTAAGGTCATAAATGAAGAGTGTGTGCTTCATTATATCATGTAAGAGATGATTGCATATGATAACTCTTGGTTTTCTTCATGACTTCACCACGTGTGTTTTTCCAAATTTGTTGCGTCTTGGAAGCATCTCATAATCAACGGTTCCTAGTGAATTTGATATAAAAAGAGTTAATTTCACAAAACCCCCCTAAACTTTGGGGGGTGTTGCACATAACGTCCTGAACTATGTTCATCTCACATAATTCCCCTAATATTTTAATTATTTATAAATTGCATGAAGGAGGGTTATGTGAGATAAGATAAAGTTCAGGGGGGTTTTGTGAGACACCCCATAGTTCAAAGGGGTTATGTGAGATAAACAAAGTTCAAGGGGGTTATGTGCAACTCCCCAAAAGTTCAGGGGGTTCTGTTAAATTAACCCATATAAAAAAGATCATGTGGTTATGTGCTACAGTGCTAGGATAAGACATCTATGTCTTTAATTAAGTCCTTTGGTCTCTTGAATCAACAGGGTTAATCCTTACCTCTTTTGAGTTAATGGCTCCAAGAAAATCAACCTAACGAAACTTTGTTCATAGATTTTTACAACCAACAAGTTGTATCAAAGCCGGAGTTCGAACGACCTGGGTATGGGTTATTGTGTTGCTTCTAGACTTGTTGGCATAGGTTAGAGCTCAAAGTGGAGCATAAGTATTGTCACATTTGACAACCTGGTGAATTTGGAAAGGAAAATGCATGAGACTGAGAATTTGTTCCATATTGGAAATATTGAAAATATTGGAAAGAAAACAGTGGTTAAATATGTTTCCAAGCATGGACTTTGCACGCAACAAAATTAATCGCTTCATAATGCAATAACAATATAACATCGCTTTTGCTTTTTTTTCCTTTTTTTTTCAAAAAACTAAAATAAGGCATAGAAGATGAGGATGACAGTCTTGAGTAATGATTTAAAGAGACTCCACTGACTTCAATTTACAATACTACCATGATATTTTGCAGCAAAAATTCAGGATAAAAAATTGAAGGGCATGAGTTATATTGGCCATTCTTCACATCATAAGTTTGTGCATTCGCCAAATTAAATTATACATATTGATATTGATAGGCATCCTACAAAATAATTACTTCAATTGAACGTTAATTTCACATTATCTGTTGATTTATGCTAAATTGTCTTCAGCTGAAGAGAAGTTAAATTGCAGCGTTCAATCTTAAATGTACCACAAATATGAATTTCATGGGACAACTGGATCTCATGTAAAGTATTCAAGCGGAAAACATAGTACTTAACCAAAATGTACCAGCCACGAAGTTAGTATCCCACTTATAAAATTACGTACCTGGAGTTCCCCGAATATCTGTGCTCACTGGTTCAAAACTTATTGCCCCACTTCTGGAAGCATGTGCAAGGCCAAAATCAGCAACCTATTTTTGAACAAGTATCCATCAATTAAAAGGATAATGACACAGATAAATGCTATACCAGCAATTAATGAAACAATGTACCTTAGCAACAAAATTCTCATCCAAAAGAATATTACTGGACTTTATGTCTCTGTGGCAGAGGGGAGGATTACAATAGAAATGGAGGTATTCCTGCAATTGAAGATATTTCAGTTTCGCAAGAGCTTGTCAACATAAGATCTCATCCAACACTCCAATTCTCAAAATTGAACCATAGTGGCCAATGGCCATCAAAATAAGACAGAATAGAAATATACAATAGTGATTTGTGTTTGTGTAATGTTAATTGCTGAAGTTCAGATTGCAACAAGAAAGTTTATCAGAGCTTTGACAATGTACCCTGAAGAATTGAAGTGAGTTGTGGGTCAGTTGTGTGCTCTTTGACTGAGCAACGAAAAAATTGGTAAATACTTCAGTTACCCGTCACTCAGAGATACCAGGAAAGCACAATGGTGTTTTATGTATCATAATCTGAATTTCGCCCATGCACAAGTGTGTGTTACAAAAACCAACATCCTTTTGTTCTGGGAAATTTAACTATTGAGATGATTTTGCCCAAGCCACTACAGGGAAGTACAATAAATGGAAAAAATGAAAACCAATGCAAAAAAAAAAAACAAAAACAAATAAGGTTGAATAAAAAGACATTAACATGAACCAGGATTTCATTTCGAGTTCCAAATTAACAGGATAACCCTTCAATTTATACGAAATATACAGATTGTACAGTTCCTGCGGACATTTTTACTCAGTAATGTTAAAGAGTCTTAAGACATTACCAGAGCATTTGCCACGTCGATGGCGACTTGTAATCTAGCCTGCCAGCTCAATGGTTTTCTCCCTGGTGCTGTACAATTGCAAGAAGTACCTCCATTAACCAGTTTGGTACATCTAGGTGCAAAATGGCAAAAGAATAATAATAATATAAGTGGAAAACTTACAGTGCAGATGATCTTTGAGGCTTCCATTTTCCATGTACTCGTACACCAGAAATCTGAATACGTAGAAGTATACAAATAAGTTCGTTGTGAGGCTATTAAAATCATTTCAAGAAATACAAACATAAATGAGAAAAGTACCTCTCATTTTTCTCGATACAGAATCCTCTGAGAGAAACAAGATGGCGATGGTGAAGTCTAGCTAGGAGTTCCATCTCTCTGCAGAAGTCTTCCTCACCTTGCTTTGAGACTTTATCCATCCTCTTTACAGCAGCTATAGAACCATCATCAAACTGTGCCTTGAAGACGGTTCCAAAACCTCCTTTTCCTATGAAAGTACTGAAATTTCCAGTAGCTTTCTTCGTCTCCTTGTAGCTGAATCTTTGGAAAGTATATGGTGCACCTGCAAAACAGTCTGTTACACAATTTGGAAATAAAACTTCAGGATGATTAAAAGAGCTCTGGATGGGTTAAAAGCAGCTCATAACCCTCAACCAGGAAATCTGCCCAAATCATGTATCAGAAAAGACCAGTATCAGAAAAAACCATGGACTCTTCAAACCATGCTTGTATGATCTATCCAATAGGGAAATATAAATTTCATTTCAGAATCAGAACATACTTCTAAGATCATCAATTCAAGAAGAATACTACCGAGTTTAGAAGAACAGCTTCAACAAGCATGAAGGAAATGAAAAACTCAGAGAACAACTCATTGATCTCCTTCCGTCCTTCACAAATGTTTACTTCTATTCACTGATGTTACCTATTTCTAGCAGGAATTTTATTCTTCTATAAGCAAGGACCATTTTGGTTTTTTCAGGATGTGTATTTTTCAAAGTTCTAAATCTCAGTTTGCTGGGAATATTGTTAGGAATCTTGACCCAAGATTAGTTCGTTTTGATGATAACAAATATTATACGTTGTGTGTATTATGTGTTAACATTTGTTTTGCAGTATCAGAGCTAAATCACCAATGATATTCAAAGAGATACTCAAGACATAGGATGAGTTCAAGGCAAAATGAAGCAAAGAAGAAGATATACTTTATTGTCAAAATGTAATTTTACATTTTCTTTGCTTAGAAATGTGTACAAGCTTTCACTCACACACATGCACACACATAATGTTAGAACACACTAACACATACTTAGTGTGTTAGTTAACTATAGAAAACCCCTATGTTAACCATTAGATTTAATAGATATTGAGTGAGATTTAAAACATATCATATAGCTCATATCTACCCCTTAATAGTCGACTAATAGCATGAATAGTCGACTACAAAAGACATAGACAGAATATCAGTTTCTGTGTTATTACAGACTAGTCGACTACTAGACATTATAGTCGACTAATAAGAGTTGAATCAGAATTTCAGACTTTCTGTCAATTACAGAATAGTCGACAAATAGACAAAATAGTCGACTACTAAGGAATTATATAACTATACAGAGTGTGTTTGAACTTAGAGTAGTCGACTACTAAGAGTTGTAGTCGACTACAAAGGCAGTTTTCTGACTGTTACAGGTTTTGAATATATGACTATTTATAGCCGTTTTGAGATGTTATTTTGGTTTAAAAATATGACTTTTCAGAGGCTGTAAATAGGGTAAACGTCAGTAAACAAAACAACAAGATTTGCACTCAAAAGATAAAACTTTGTGCACATTCAAGAGGCCAAACATTCTGTTTTTTAGCCTAAGTATTGAGAAAAACTGTTTTCTGAAAAAACCTATGTTCTTGATCATTTCCTACTAAGTGTTTAGGCAAATTTCAGAAAGTGAAACATATAGCCACAGTGAGAAACACGTTCACAACACATTCAAGGCTTATAGGATTGGATTTGTACTTGCTTCAAAGGAAGGTTCTCTCGATTTATGAGAGGGGTTGATCTCTTGGTCTAGAGGTCGGTTTACAATTGGCATTGTGTTGTCAATTGGGTTTGCAATTTGCATGGTCTTACAAATTGGTCAGATTTGCTTTTGATTTTGTAAGGTTTCAAAATTATAGTGGAAATCTTAAGCAAGATTTGCTTGGGGACTAGATGTACACCGGGAACACGTTCACAACACATTCAAGGCTTATAGGATTGGATTTGTACTTGCTTCAAAGGAAGGTTCTCTCGATTTATGAGAGGGGTTGATCTCTTGGTCTAGAGGTCGGTTTACAATTGGCATTGTGTTGTCAATTGGGTTTGCAATTTGCATGGTCTTACAAATTGGTCAGATTTGCTTTTGATTTTGTAAGGTTTCAAAATTATAGTGGAAATCTTAAGCAAGATTTGCTTGGGGACTAGATGTACACCGGGAAGGTGGAACCAGTATACAGGCTTGTGTTTGTGATGTTCATTTTCTGAGATTGTTGTCATTCTTTCTTGCAATTTATAACACATCTTGCAAACTCACCCTCTAGTGTTTTAAGTGTAAAGCTTCCGCAGATTTACTCTTTATAAGAGCGCACTCTTTTCTTAAGGGTCACGATCCTACACTTGGTATATAAGCAAGAGGACCCTACAAATATATATTTGTTAGTAACAGGTCCACCAAGCAGTCAATGCCATTCGATTATTCGGTGCATGTGTGACGGCTTCTGGCAATAATTTTGAAGACATAAAAGTATGCAAAGAAAAGGCCAAGCACAACTACCATCTTGAAATTTCCGGGCTTGAGGAGGTGGAAGGGCATTCCAGGATGTATCATTAATAGTATCTTCTTTCCTGAATTCCTTAGCTTTCTTGCGAATTAGTATTACTAAAATCAGCAGCATTAGAATAGCTATTCCCAGAACTGCAGTACTAATTCCAAGAAGCAACTTTAAGTGGTACACTTTGTGGTGTTTCTTCAGTGACATAGCAGTTAGGTTCTGAGCAGGATCTTGAACAAAGGGAGGGCTCAGCGAAGCTTGACCCGGAGAAGCTGCAGGCACCAATGATGTGGAAGATGGCTCTGGAGTAGAAAAAGAACATAAGGAACAGCATATAAACAAATATTGAGAATTTTACAGCCTGGGTTTTGTCTTAAAGCCAAATGGAAAATAGAAATGATATAAGTATCAATTGCATTCATGTATTCATTTGATCTGAGAGTGAATACAAATTGGGATTGTAAGTGAAAAAATCATAAGTAACATGGCATATCAAGTGGTGCGTGGTGAAATTGAAATAGAATAATTGTTTGAAATGATTTGACTTGTTGGGACAATTATCTATCCATAATTTTTTACTTTTGTGTTAGCTTAGGTGTTTATTTGAGACTATTACTTCTAAAAAGTGGTTGGTTATTCTAATATGCAAATCATAGATATTACTAATACAACACAATTGGAAGTTGGAACCACGGTATTGCTGCCATTTTAACAATTTGTGCATTGTTGTACTCTTACTCTTCTTGATAACTCTTAGCTAAATAATATGCATTGTGCTTGTACATGTGACTATGCGAGCGTGCCAGCACGTGAACTATTTCTTTTTCAGATATAATATTTGGTACGCAGCTCATTGAGGCCCAATTAGGAGATTGCCAAGACGGACCAGATAAAACGGTCGTGGAACCAACTTGAGCGGTTGAACCCAGAAAAGAAACCCCCTATGAAGTTTTGAACCCACATTTCATTCTTCTTCACTACCTACATGAGACTCATCCCATCATATATTCTTTTTTTATCCAACATCCACATCCACATCAACATTCACAAACCTTATCAACTAAAAACTCTTCAACATACTTAGAAATTGATTTTTTTTGTTGTCTCATTATACACTACCAATGCACAAGAAATTAGTAGCTAATCATTTCCGTAATATGTCATAAATATAGTAGTTAGAAACTGATATAAGCAACTAAATCTCGAAATACACGAACCTGAGGCAACACCGAGCCCTTTGACACCAAAGAAGCAGCCAGCCATATCAACAGCAGACGACTCACCACCTTGATTCGCAAGAACGACAAAAACAGCATTCCTACAAACACTCAATGTAACATTATCATCCCCTCCTATAAGCCGATGAAGATACTCAATCCCCGAGTTCAAGCAAGTCCTACAACTACTCTCCACCGAAAGCGACATCTCACAACTCTTCCTAACATCAAGAAAGTTCGGCGACTGCATCATTTCCAACACAGTCTCTCTCCCCTCACACTGATAGTTAACTCTAATTTTAGGACCCAGCCCACAAAACGTAATGGCACTAGCAGGAATCCCATATGAAGTAAAGGTTTTCGATATAGAATTCAAGCAATCGTCTGAAAACGCTGGTGGAACTCCGAGCTTGCCGGTGGCATTTGCGTAATTAGAAACAGAAATAGCAACGAGCGCGTTGATATAGCGGCAGCATTGTCCTCTTTCGTTCGGATTTGAACATGTAGATGCTGGTAGGGTAAAATTCGACCAACTAAAATCTAAGGGGCAATCTGCAGATAAAATTAAGATACCAATGAAGGATGAACCTTGGATTCAAAAAAAAAAAAAATTTTGATGAGAGCAAAGCTGCTGACCTCCTGCGATCGCGAGTGACTGATGAGATCGAAGAAGAGAGATCAAGAACACAAACCCTAGAAATAAAGCCGGCATTTTTGGGGGAAGTTGAGAGCTTACGGTGAGAAGTGAGAAAAGAAATTCCACTGTGTATTCGTTTGCTACGACCGCCGCTTTCACACTCGAGGAGGAGGGACGAGGGTTTCAGCGTTCTGCTCACCCGCGAGGGACACCGAATGGGCCCGGATGGGGCCCGCGGTTCCTCGGCGGGG
>NC_033797.1:9151236-9170539 GCF_001876935.1 Asparagus officinalis
GGTAGGACCCAGCTCTGGATGTCATGGGCTTCGTAAGAGGAGACCATACACACTCAGGGCCCAGCTTGCCCTTCAGAACAGCAAACGGTGCTATTAAGTGGGTCCCGCGCCGACCGGGGTCGTTTGATCCCCCCTTGACAGATATCCGCCGTTTTGGAGCAAACAGCTGATCAGAGGGTCTTGAGAGTTCGACGGGCGTGAGGTCCGAAAAGAAATTGGGCATTTGAGGGCAGGGGAAGAACTGAAATAAAAAATAGTAAATTCTTCAACAAAAGTTGAGCACGGGGGGTTCGAAGCGTGGACCGAATTGGTAAAAAGAACAAAAGAACGACACATCTTTAAGACTTTTGCGGGTTTTTCCAGCGGTGAAAAAGGGCCTGCAAAGTGATTCTCCGGGAAAGAACGAGATTGGGCTTCAGGAAATAGAAGTCAGTGGGCCACAGATTGGGGCTTAGGGGTCGCTTACGTCAAAGGGGACAACTGTAGCTCATTATGAATTTTCGTAAAGAAAGTCAAAGCGGTGCCATCTTTCTCATTAATTGAGCTTTTATGCAGATTTTAGATGAAACATAATTTGCACAAATAAGTAGAGTGTCTGCTCTTCATTCACATCATGGTGGCAGATCTCAAATCAAATTTATCCACCTGGCAACCTCTTAAAAAAATGAAAATATCTCTAAGTCAATAGGTACATACTTCACCTAGAATTTAAAATTGGAATTGGGATAATCCGTGGGATAAAATTTTAACGTGTTAATCATATAGTTCACCTAGAATTTAAAATTGGAATTGGGATAATCCGTGGGATAAAATTTTAACGTGTTAATCATATAGAACTAAAACTAGAACAAAATTTTACCGTGTTAGTGAAGTAGAACTCTAACAAAACTAGAATTGGGATAATGATACAAAATCATCTCATTTTTTTTATTTTTCTATACAAAAATGAGAGTTCTAGTCTCTCAAATTATTCCAAGTTTCAGCTTGGAACTATGTGGTAAAAACTAGAACTCATATTTATTTTGTTATTTTTTATTTTTTATATTTTTTTTCTTTACTTCTTTCCTATTATGGTTATCACCATCATTAGACCATTATTATAATAATAATTATCAATATCTTATAGTCTAACCAAAAGTTATTTAATAGTAAATAACATTCTTGTAAGCAATTATCAATCAATAATAGTAAGTTTAAAATACATAAATAGTACTTATATCTTTAAAATGCATAAATATATATTTCATGATTATAAAAATTTATCTCACGTTATTTTATCAAAATATCCCGCTTCACAAAATTATTCCTATTTATCCCACTAAAATATCCCACTAGCGAAAAATTATTCCACTTTAACAATTATCCCATTTTACATGAAAATATCCCAATTGACTAACACCCCCCTTAGGGTCCAAGTTACCAAAGGCAAAGAAAAATATTTCGAGACAGATATCATGGAAAGTAGAAGCCAAGACCTCGCAAAGGTGTAAATTCTGAAAAACAGAAAACAGAAAAAGAAAAATATGATTCATGACAAAACGACCTGGATGATGCGAAAGAGACTGGTCCAAAAAAAAAAAAAAGTTAATAAAAACGGAAACTAGTTTCAAACATTTTCGCTGCAAACAAGAAATCTCTCTTAAGTATCAACTGCCCTCCTACAAAATTTCGTTCCAAACCTCGGTTGTAAAACATTTCTTTTCAAGCGCTAGCATTTACAACAAGGGAACGAATTTGCAATGTTCGGCATGACTAGGATTGTATGTGCATAAAAAGCCCCGACTTCAAAGCAAATGTTCAAGGAATTTTAACTTCCACGATACCAATATATATACAGCACAATATTAAAGATGACAAGAAATGCATCAGCAAAGGGCATGGTCCTTGTACAGGACCCTATGAAAACTGAATATCAAAGAAAACTGTGAAATAGGTTCCACATTTATCATGGAGATTAGTAACCCATATAAGATAAATAAAAGAAGATATATAGGCGAGTAGGGAGAAGGATAGCAATAAATAAAGCAAAAAAAAAAAAAAACGTGAAACAAAGATGAAAATAGAGCTCCAGGTGCTTCTGAATACAAGATCTCGGAATGATCTACCAGAATTTATAAGAGGACGGGATGGTGCAAATATGAAATTTATGAGACGTTACTAACGAGGTATAGGATGCTCTCTATCTATAAGCCTGGTATCAACAAAAGCTTGACTATGAAGAATTTGCGAAATGAAATCAAACATTGTTAGATACAAGGTTTGATGTTTGTAGTAGCTTTGTGCATATTATGATTAAAAAAATATCATACCATACTCCCTTTAAAAGTACGAGTTCGGAAAAATCTATCGGTAGACAAAAATACCCCTATAAAGTTTAAACTATCCTAATACTAATCAAATTCTAATTTTTAAAATATTTTCTAAAGATAAGTGATTCAAAAGGTGGCCGCTTAAAGAAAAAGAAAAAGAAAAAAAAATAAAACCCATAAAATATATTTATGCACTATCTTGATAGGTCTGTTGAAATTAATTTTTAAAATATATTTCTAAAGATGAGTGATTCAAAACGTGGCTACTTTACAAAAAGAGAAGAAGAAGAAAAAAAAAGAAAAGAAAAAAGACGCAAACAGGCAGCTATGTAAATAGATAAGATAGTATTAGACAGTGTAGATGAAAGATGAAATAATTGTAGATACTTTCTATTACTTCTAATTGGGAACTATGATGGGATTATAGTGTAATATTGAAGAACCACATACGAAAGCCACAGTCTTGGATAAGTCTCATATCATTTTTAGTTTATGGAATACTTTCAGTTTGTACTTATTCTACAGTCTTGGATAAGTCAATCTTTATACAAAGAGAACTCTAATTGTAATCGTTATCCTATCACATGCAACACCTCATGCCTATATATAAACAAAGAAATTACACAATTTTCATAGTAACTTTATCTCCTTCAACATATATGTTCCTTTTATCTTCACAGTAATATTTGTCAATTATTTATAACAATTTGTCCTATTATTTCAGAACATCTTTTGTTAGTGTCTTCTTCAACAGGTATGTCGTATTATTGTCTTCATTATTTTTCTTTAGTAATATTGTGTATTTGATTCAATTGCGATATTTATTATTTACTAGCTTGTATTTGCTTAATTGCTTTTACCTTTTATTAGTAAGATTAAGAATTAATCACATAAAAATAGGTTGAATTAATAGATAAAATTATGCACATGGTTAGAAATATATTTATTTATAGGAATAGATAGGTCATAGGGCTTGCTTGCAAATATAAAAGGTTGGGGGTTTTCTGTGAAAACTGCACACAGGAGCTTGGTGGCCCCGGTAATCTCATGGGCTGGAGCCTGGAGTTTCATGCTTCCATATACACATGGATGAGGTTATATAATATCATAAATTAAATATCAACTCAATTAAGCCAAGAAAAAGATCCCCAAAGACTTCTAACTTAAATCAATTTCATAGCAGCCCCCATTAACCTACACTCCCTTAATTTATATTAACCTAATTTTTGTGATCTAATGGTGCCGGTTAGAAGAGCCATGTGAACTAAATGTCCTAATATTTATATTAATCTACAAGAATATAAATATTTTATAGAATATAAAATATTCAATTGTTATCTACTCAATATCTTTAATCATGTATAGTGCATAGGTTTATAATTAGTTTATGAATGTATCTCTTTACAACGTTTTTAATTTTATAAGCAGAATACACAATACAACATGTATGGTTATTACCTTGGTAACTAAAGGTATATTCTATGCTGCGAATGTGTTAAAACTATGGTTATTTAACGACTTAGGAGTCCCTTAATGGACGAACTCCTTTCAATATCTCAGAACTATAATTTTTTGAAATTTATAAAGGAAACCTCAAAATTTTCAAAACTTATAATTGGGAAATAAAAAAACCTAAATTTTAAACACCTCTGAATTAATAAAAAACTTATAAAGAAGAGGATCTAATATCAATTTTATGATTTAAGGGACTAATTTCAATATAACTTGAGTGTTGCCTACCTAAGAAAATAACATATCAACAAGTAACTTTAGTTAGAAAGTTGATACACCTGTTGTAGACAACTGTCATCTAAGATTCTAAACAAATCTGCATTCTCTTTTGCCATCTTCAGTCCTAAGCTTGTTAGATGCATAAGCAACCCAAGTTGAAATGTGTGGAATTATTAATAGTAGAAGCACACCATATTGATAGCTTACAGAAATAAAAGCATTAACCATGAACAAACTCAGATATTATTTTTGTAGTTAATCCATTTATCTTTCGTCTACATAATGTAACATTCAATTGACGTATTATATAATATTATTTTTATTATGGTAATTATAAACTTTTATTAATAAGCATTGATCAGTTTCAACGTGATGGCCTGATTATAAGAATCAAATAGGGGCAACCGAAATAGGTCTTTGGAGTATTCTATCAATTTCAAATATTACAACAAAAGTAACATTCAATTGACGTATTCTATAAATATTGTATTTATTACTATAATTATAAACTTTTTTGCAACCATGGTATATTAAATAAATAAAAAAGGTAATTTGCAAAATCAAGATATTTGACCATCCACATTCAAAAATTTTAGAATTCATAAGTGCATTTTGCAAAAAACTTACCAAATCTTCCATATTTTTCAAATGGACCCCTCTAGCTTATATGTCGACATATATAATTAAGTTCTCAATCTTATACAATACTCTCTATCACTAAAAGACATTATCCATATTTTGCTCATGCACTGCCCAAACTTACAAGTGTAGTTTTGCAGTTAAGCCCCATCATACTTCCAGTTTTGCATGATACCTCCTATTGATTTTCTAAATTAACCACAGGTCATATTATCTATATTCACCTTAAAAAAATTCTAATTGTGATAAACTATTGTGCATCAATATTTTTTTAAATAGTTTTTATGGTTTTTTATTTTCTGATACTTATTTATTTACTTGTAGGATAATATCATCTCAATTCCAATTTCGTACTCAAGATTTATTTCATAATTACGAGTATCAGGTTAGTAAAGAATATCATTAATTTTTATATTTTAAGTGTGATAATGATTATAGTTGGTCGTTTACTATAGAATTTTCATGAAAATATACGCTAATCTATCTAACTATTTGCATTGCTCATATGTATTCATAAATTAATGGTATTATGGCATATGATTTTCCTTTGTAGAAATTTATTCTCTGGTTTTTGGATTACATAACCACTATACAACACTTTCTCGCCTAAAGGACCTTACTCAAAATGGCTTCAAGCCAAGGTTTGCATTAAACTGAATAATAAATTATTCTTTTATATATGTATTTATAAGACCATATGAACATTTTTAAGCAGAAGAGAACACTCCAATCCCCAGTATTAAAAAACCCAAATATTCTCGATTGAGTGATGAATAGAAGAAAGCTTACATTCAAAGAAGTGTGGATAATAAGAGAAAGTGACAAAGTAATGACTATGTTGGTAATACTATTAATGACAAATGACAACGTAAAGTTGACCTATTTTATGGAGCCCTACTACTAACCTATGAGCATGAAGGTTGGTGTAGATTAGCAGATGAAACCATGAAATCACGGGGGCTTAATAGAGTCGAAAAAAACCACTGTGGCATAATAGATTCGCAGATGAAACCATAAGGGCTTAATAGAGTTTGAACTCCCCCTTGACAGATATCCGCCGTTTTGGAGCAAACAGCTGATCAGACGGTCTTGAGAGCTCGACGGGCGTGAGGTCCGAAGCGCTTTGGGCATTTTGAGGGCAGGGGAAGAACTGAAATAAAAAATAGTAAATTCTTCAACAAAAGTTGAGCACGGGGGGTTCGAAGCGTGGACCGAATTGGTAAAAAGAACAACACATCTTTAAGACTTTTGCGGGTTTTTCCAGCGGTGAAAAAGGGCCAGCAAAGTGATTCTCCGGGAAAGAACGAGATTGGGCTTCAGGAAATAGAAGTCAGTGGGCCACAGATTGGGGCTTAGGGCTCGCTTACGTCAAAGGGGACAACTGTAGCTCATTATGAATTTTCGTAAAGAAAGTCAAAGCGGTGCCATCTTTCTCATTAATTGAGTTTTTATGCAGATTTTAGATGAAACATAATTTGCACAAATAAGTAGAGTGTCTGCTCTTCATTCACATCATGGTGGCAGATCTCAAATCAAATTTATCCACCTGGCAACCTCTTAAAAAAATGAAAATATCTCTAAGTCAATAGGTACCTATTTCACCTAGAATTTAAAATTGGAATTGGGATAATCCGTGGGATAAAATTTTAACGTGTTAATCATATAGTTCACCTAGAATTTAAAATTGGAATTGGGATAATCCGTGGGATAAAATTTTAACGTGTTAATCATATAGAACTAAAACTAGAACAAAATTTTACCGTGTTAGTGAAGTAGAACTCTAACAAAACTAGAATTGGGATAATGGTACAAATTTATCCCACGTTTTTTTATTTTTCTATACAAAAATGAGAGTTCTAGTCTCTCAAATTATTCTAAGTTTTAGCTTGGAACTAGGTGGTAAAAAACTAGAACTCGTAGTTATTTTGTTATTTTTTATTTTTTATATTTTTTCTTTACTTCTCTCCTATTATGGTTATCACCATCATTAGACCATCATTATAATAATAATTGTCAATATCTTATAGTCTAACCAAAAGTTATTTAATAGTAAATAACATTCTTGTAAGCAATTATCAATCAATAATAGTAAGTTTAAAATACATAAATAGTACTTATATCTTTAAAATGCATAAATATATATTTCATGATTATAAAAATTTATCTCACGTTATTTTATCAAAATATCCCGCTTCACAAAATTGTTCCTATGTATCCTACTAAAATATCCCACTAGCGAAAAATTATTCTACTTTAACAATTATCCCATTTTGCATAAAAATGTTCCAATTGACTAACACCCCCTTAGGGTCAAGGTTACCAAAGGCAAAGAAAAATATTTCGAGACAGATATCATGGAAAGTAGAAGCCAAGACCTCGCAAAGGTGTAAATTCTGAAAAACAGAAAACAGAAAAAGAAAAATATGATTCATGACAAAACGACCTGGATGATGCGAAAGAGACTGGTCCAAAAAAAAAAAAAAGTTAATAAAAACGGAAACTAGTTTCAAACATTTTCGCTGCAAACAAGAAATCTCTCTTAAGTATCAACTGCCCTCCTACAAAATTTCGTTCCAAACCTCGGTTGTAAAACATTTCTTTTCAAGCGCTAGCATTTACAACAAGGGAACGAATTTGCAATGTTCGGCATGACTAGGATTGTATGTGCATAAAAAGCCCCGACTTCAAAGCAAATGTTCAAGGAATTTTAACTTCCACGATACCAATATATATACAGCACAATATTAAAGATGACAAGAAATGCATCAGCAAAGGGCATGGTCCTTGTACAGGACCCTATGAAAACTGAATATCAAAGAAAACTGTGAAATAGGTTCCACTATGAAAACTGAATATCAAAGAAAACTGTGAAATAGGTTCCACATTTATCATGGAGATTAGTAACCCATATAAGATAAATAAAAGAAGATATATAGGCGAGTAGGGAGAAGGATAGCAATAAATAAAGCAAAAAAAAAAAAAACGTGAAACAAAGATGAAAATAGAGCTCCAGGTGCTTCTGAATACAAGATCTCGGAATGATCTACCAGAATTTATAAGAGGACGGGATGGTGCAAATATGAAATTTATGAGACGTTACTAACGAGGTATAGGATGCTCTCTATCTATAAGCCTGGTATCAACAAAAGCTTGACTATGAAGAATTTGCGAAATGAAATCAAACATTGTTAGATACAAGGTTTGATGTTTGTAGTAGCTTTGTGCATATTATGATTAAAAAAATATCATACCATACTCCCTTTAAAAGTACGAGTTCGGAAAAATCTATCGGTAGACAAAAATACCCCTATAAAGTTTAAACTATCCTAATACTAATCAAATTCTAATTTTTAAAATATTTTCTAAAGATAAGTGATTCAAAAGGTGGCCGCTTAAAGAAAAAGAAAAAGAAAAAAAAATAAAACCCATAAAATATATTTATGCACTATCTTGATAGGTCTGTTGAAATTAATTTTTAAAATATATTTCTAAAGATGAGTGATTCAAAACGTGGCTACTTTACAAAAAGAGAAGAAGAAGAAAAAAAAAGAAAAGAAAAAAGACGCAAACAGGCAGCTATGTAAATAGATAAGATAGTATTAGACAGTGTAGATGAAAGATGAAATAATTGTAGATACTTTCTATTACTTCTAATTGGGAACTATGATGGGATTATAGTGTAATATTGAAGAACCACATACGAAAGCCACAGTCTTGGATAAGTCTCATATCATTTTTAGTTTATGGAATACTTTCAGTTTGTACTTATTCTACAGTCTTGGATAAGTCAATCTTTATACAAAGAGAACTCTAATTGTAATCGTTATCCTATCACATGCAACACCTCATGCCTATATATAAACAAAGAAATTACACAATTTTCATAGTAACTTTATCTCCTTCAACATATATGTTCCTTTTATCTTCACAGTAATATTTGTCAATTATTTATAACAATTTGTCCTATTATTTCAGAACATCTTTTGTTAGTGTCTTCTTCAACAGGTATGTCGTATTATTGTCTTCATTATTTTTCTTTAGTAATATTGTGTATTTGATTCAATTGCGATATTTATTATTTACTAGCTTGTATTTGCTTAATTGCTTTTACCTTTTATTAGTAAGATTAAGAATTAATCACATAAAAATAGGTTGAATTAATAGATAAAATTATGCACATGGTTAGAAATATATTTATTTATAGGAATAGATAGGTCATAGGGCTTGCTTGCAAATATAAAAGGTTGGGGGTTTTCTGTGAAAACTGCACACAGGAGCTTGGTGGCCCCGGTAATCTCATGGGCTGGAGCCTGGAGTTTCATGCTTCCATATACACATGGATGAGGTTATATAATATCATAAATTAAATATCAACCCACATATGAAAGCTACATTCTTGGATAAGTCTCATATCCTTTTTAGTTTATCGGATGCTTTCAGTTTGTATTTATTCTAATCATAATTACTTGTGAACTTTAAAGTTTGAACAATCTTAATCCTAATCAAATTCTAATTTTTAATTGTATTTAATGATAAATAAGACCACATATTCTATTTATAACAATTCTAATCCGAAAATTGTACAATTTACAATCTTTATACAAAGAGAACTTAATTGTGTTATCATATCACATGCAACACCTCATGCTTATATATAAATAAAAAAATTACACAATTTTTATAGTAACTTCATCTCCTTCAACAGGGCTGGAGCCTAGAGTTTCATGCTTCCATATACACATGGATGAGGTTATATAATATCATAAATTAAATATCAACTCAATTAAGCCAAGAAAAAGATCCCCAAAGACTTCTAACTTAAATCAATTTCATAGCAGCCCCCATTAACCTACACTCCCTTAATTTATATTAACCTAATTTTTGTGATCTAATGGTGCCGGTTAGAAGAGCCATGTGAACTAAATGTCCTAATATTTATATTAATCTACAAGAATATAAATATTTTATAGAATATAAAATATTCAATTGTTATCTACTCAATATCTTTAATCATGTATAGTGCATAGGTTTATAATTAGTTTATGAACGTATCTCTTTACAACGTTTTTAATTTTATAAGCAGAATACACAATACAACATGTATGGTTATTACCTTGGTAACTAAAGGTATATTCTATGCTGCGAATGTGTTAAAACTATGGTTATTTAACGACTTAGGAGTCCCTTAATGGACGAACTCCTTTCAATATCTCAGAACTATAATTTTTTGAAATTTATAAAGGAAACCTCAAAATTTTCAAAACTTATAATTGGGAAATAAAAAAACCTAAATTTTAAACACCTCTGAATTAATAAAAAACTTATAAAGAAGAGGATCTAATATCAATTTTATGATTTAAGGGACTAATTTCAATATAACTTGAGTGTTGCCTACCTAAGAAAATAACATATCAATAAGTAACTTTAGTTAGAAAGTTGATACACCTGTTGCAGACAACTGTCATCTAAGATTCTAAACAAATCCGCATTCTCTTTTGCCATCTTCAATCCTAAGCTTGTTAGATGCATAAGCAACCCAAGTTGAAATGTGTGGAATTATTAATAGTAGAAGCACACCATATTGATAGCTTACAGAAATAAAAGCATTAACCATGAACAAACTCAGATATTATTTTTGTAGTTAATCCATTTATCTTTCGTCTACATAATGTAACATTCAATTGACGTATTATATAATATTATTTTTATTATGGTAATTATAAACTTTTATTAATAAGCATTGATCAGTTTCAACGTGATGGCCTGATTATAAGAATCAAATAGGGGCAACCGAATTTGGAGTATTCTATCAATTTCAAATATTACAACAAAAGTAACATTCAATTGACGTATTCTATAAATATTGTATTTATTACTATAATTATAAACTTTTTTGCAACCATGGTATATTAAATAAATAAAAAAGGTAATTTGCAAAATCAAGATATTTGACCATCCACATTCAAAAATTTTAGAATTCATAAGTGCATTTTGCAAAAAACTTACCAAATCTTCCATATTTTCCAAATGGACCCCTCTAGCTTATATGTCGACATATATAATTAAGTTCTCAATCTTATACAATACTCTCTATCACTAAAAGACATTATCCATATTTTGCTCATGCACTGCCCAAACTTACAAGTGCAGTTTTGCAGTTAAGCCCCATCATACTTCCAGTTTGCATGATATCTCCTATTGATTTCCTAAATTAACCACAGGTCATATTATCTATTTATCACCTTAAAAAAATTCTAATTGTGATAAACTATTGTGCATCAATATTTTTTAAAATAGTTTTTTATGGTTTTTTATTTTCTGATACTTATTTATTTACTTGTAGGATAATATCATCTCAATTCCAATTTCGTACTCAAGATTTATTTCATAATTACGAGTATCAGGTTAGTAAAGAATATCATTAATTTTTATATTTTAAGTGTGATAATGATTATAGTTGGTCGTTTACTATAGAATTTTCATGAAAATATACGCTAATCTATCTAACTATCTGCATTGCTCATATGTATTCATAAATTAATGGTATTATGGCATATGATTTTCCTTTGTAGAAATTTATTCTCTGGTTTTGGATTACATAACCACTATACAACACTTTCTCGCCTAAAGGACCTTACTCAAAATGGCTTCAAGCCAAGGTTTGCATTAAACTGAATAATAAATTATTCTTTTATATATGTATTTATAAGACCATATGAACATTTTTTAAGCAGAAGAGAACACTCCAATCCCCAGTATTAAAAAAACCAAATATTCTCGATTGAGTGATGAATAGAAGAAAGCTTACATTCAAAGAAGTGTGGATAATAAGAGAAAGTGACAAAGTAATGACTGTGTTGGTAATACTATTAATGACAAATGACAACGTAAAGTTGACCTATTTTATGGAGCCCTACTACTAGCCTATGAGCATGAAGGTTGGTGTAGATACACTTTATATTTTATTAAAAGAGTCATATAACATTATATATTAGTGTATTAAATATTTATATTTGTGCTAGGACAAATTCTTCATGAACTGATATGTTCTTTACTATATAAGCTACGCACTCCAAAGTCTTGTGTCTATTGTGGATCCAAAAAGTTTGAACACGAGCCTCCAACATTTTGCTGTCACAACGGTGAAATCCACCTAGCAGATGTGAATATTCCAGATAAACTATATGCCCTTTATACAATGCAATCACCAAAGGCAATTGAGTTTCGAAGCCACACCAGAATGTACAACAATATTTTCTCATTCACATTGTCTTAGGCAAGATTTGATAAAAGATCTTGCATCAGATAGAAAAGGAGTTTTTACATTTAGAGCACAATGCCAAATATATCATTATATTCCTGCTCTAATTCCAAAAGAAAATAAGCTTTTATACTTTCAACTTTACTTATATGATACAGAGAATGAGTTGTAAAATCGATTAGGAATATTAGATGATGCAAATATGAGTGAAATCACAAATAAGAGCTTGATGGATATATTGCAAGGAAACCCATATGCAAAGTTCCTTCGCAAATTGTATGATTATCAATCTTTTAAAGAATTTAAGATACTAATAAATAGTGACGTTGCACTAGATCAACGTGTTTACAATTCATCAACAACAGATCAGGTAGCTGCAATCTGGGTTGAAGGAAATAATGACAATGCACCATTTGAGAGAGAGAGAGAGATAGTTGTCCATGCACACTCAGAAGGAAGACATCAAGTGAAACACTATTTTGGCTGTTATTATCCGTTGCAGTATCCCTTACTCTTTCCAAATGGAGAGGTTAGATGGCATCAAAATATCAAAAGAATGATTGCCCAAGAAAAAGATAAAGGTGGAGAAAGATTGATCTCGATTCAATTAAAATATGAAACAAAAATAATCAAGGATAATATTTTTTTGACCATTTTATATCATAACTTAAATTTTTAGTAGAATTAGGAATTTTTATAAGTGATTTTCATGCAAAATTATTAGTAGTTTTGT
The DNA here is from genome assembly GCF_001876935.1 of Asparagus officinalis. NCBI lineage: Eukaryota > Viridiplantae > Streptophyta > Magnoliopsida > Asparagales > Asparagaceae > Asparagus > Asparagus officinalis. The sequence goes on from NC_033797.1 coordinate 9,163,910, forward strand.
ATGCATATGTGATTGCTTTCATCGCATAAATTTATAATATAGTTACCATTAATATTTAGTTTTTGTTTTTTTCTTACTTTTAAGTCTATCAAATAATGTAGGTTGTGATCTCATGATTACCGTTGAGATTGTTTATTATACAACATGAGCTTATAATGTCCTCATGTGTTATGCAATTTTATTTTCAATGTAATAAAAAATGTGGTTTCTTTTTTACTAGAACTATAGTTCATAATGATATTGCTATTCATGCTTGACTACATATTACAACTTGGGAACAGTAGAGTTTGAAATATGACATATAGTATTAATTTACTTATTTTCTTTTATTATTCTACTTGAAGATATTATTATGTCAATTGATATTTGTTCTTAAGAAATCAATTAAGATGTCTCAGTTAAGCTTATAATATCCAAAAATGTTGTGCAATTCTATTTCCAATGCAATAAGAAATGTGATTTCTTTATTGCTATAACTATAGTTCATAATGACAATTATGACATCCCAGTTAGGTATATTCTTACCACTTTAGCTTAAAATCCATTACATTAATTTTTAATAATATTTAAATAAAAATAATATTAAATCTAATAATTCAATTTTACATATTTGACTCAAGATGAATCTGACTTATTTATAGTAATGAAATAAATATAAAAGAAAAATATTTTGATATTTAACCATGTGCACTGCACGTCCATAAAAACTAGTTATGGTTAAAAAAAACCAGTTCCATGGAAAGAAATAGCAGAGGAAGATAAATTTCAACAATATTAACACAAACTTCATTTGTCAAGTAGAAAACATTAGAGTCAAGTAACATAAATAAGTCAAGTATGGACAGCCTAAAATAAAACAATAGAAAAGAAGAACCATCAGAGTTGGTATTTATATCAACATAAGCAATGGCGGATGCACATTCAAGCTTAGGGGGGCAGTTACACCACCTAAGATCATGAAATTTACATTCTACACCCTTCTAAATACAAAAATTTCTCCCTTTATTTAGAGATATTTGCACACTTGAATTTTAGTCCATTTAAGTCGGGATAACCCATTTGTCAATAGTGTTGCTCATAATATTATATCTTAATTTTTGGGTAGGTAAATATTTATCATCTGATCCCCTAAGAAAGTTTTTCTGGGTCGCCACTGAACATAAGCACCAGAAGAGGATGTCAGAATGAGCACAACCATAGGACATCACTTGGTTCAGGTTCTGTGTGGTTCTCTAAGCTTAAAAAATTCAAGTGTTGAAACTCATGATGTGCACACGGATATATATATTAACATATTTTGGATCTCCAATCTACTTGTCAAGGTCCTATGACATTATCCTGCTTTGAGGATCTTTATCTAATTTGATGTTATTATGACTAGAAAATCACGTAATACAACTGACCAAGACCATATTTGCTTAAACCCCGTAAATAAGTATTAGTTATTAAATGGAAGGTTGATTCAGGGGGGGAAAACAAAAAGAAAAATAAAAGAAAACACAAAATTGGATAATAAACTATGAAAAAAATGATCTTTGATTGTCTTGTTATCTAAGAATGAAGGTGGCAAGGTGATAATTTAGTCTATTCTCTATAAGCTAAATTGGATGGTTCATATTTATTCAAAATGTTTGAGATGTTTACAATCATCCTGCTTCAATTACAGTTAGATATCAAATAAGTTAACACAGCCACTAAAAATGAACAGAAAACAAACGAGTACCTTTAAGACAAATTCTCGTTATGAACCTCTTCCTATAATTCAAGAGATTTCAACAGCATTGTGTGTAAAAATAAAGGTTGAGAAAGAGAGTTTTCCATAGGAGAACAAAGGTCTCAATCCTCTACTAACTGCCATCGTAACGTTAGGATCTATGAACCTATTTCAAGAGGAAGTAGTGTTCAACATCACTCTGTTTGTCTAAGTAAAGCTTGAAGAATACTTTTCCAAAGGGAAATTAAAAAAAGGATTGAATCCTCTAATAAAATCCTGCTAAAATAGTGAGAACATTAGAACCTAGTAAGTATACATTTACCTTTCCTTTCTACGAAGTAAAGATTGAAAAAAGAGAATTATTCAAAGAAGAAGAAAGGGATAGAATTCTCCCAAAAAGTTGCATGATAAAGAACAAGTTACTTAGCCATCAGATGCTAGATGCGTAGTACATGGACATGTACATATTTATGTACGTACGTATATATGCATGTCATACAATTCACGTAAGAATACTGCATATATTTTGTTCCATAAGCGAGCATGAACGGAACAACTAGTGCACTTAACCTGCCTTAATCAATCAACAAGTCATAAATCATCCTAGGACAATTAACAAGAACATAAAGCTGTTTTCTGCCAAATGCATGTAAAAAATATATCACACGGAGCAATTTATCACTCCTCAGCAGTGCCAAAAGAACTACAACTCACTTACCTCACCATCAGAGAGAGGGCCTCCACGTTAACCGTCTCTATCACCAAACCTTGGGGTACCCCCTTCAAAGGGTGGAGGGCCCCTGCCAAAAAGAAACAAAATGAATAAAGAAACCTTCTACTAGCGTAAATGAAAAGACATAAACTGGGTACATAACCCTTCTAGAAACATAAATATCAAAAGTCAGTTTAACTAAACTTGATTCGCCATGTATCTAACATTCCAGCATAGGCCGCAGTCAGTGGCGGACCTGAAAATTTTTTCTTAGCAGCGCGAATGACAAGTATCTATTAACCCAAAAAAATTAAAATATAATATTACCCAAAAAAATCTTGACAAGTAGGCTAAATTTTCAAACTAAAAAGGGTGAATACTCAACATAAACGCATAAAAGTTCTGGCAGCAATACCTAGGGCGATCACCTGGAGGTCCAGAACCAAATTGGCGGGAAGGTCCCTTGGCAGCCTTCTTTAGGGTAGCCGGAACAATCGCAGATGGGAGATTGAGAGAAGACCGGTGGAGCACAATGCCGTCATTGGTAAGGTACCAGTAGCAGTGCTCCCATGCAAAGGTCTCCCTCACGTATTCTCGAGATTTGGAGTTCTGCATTAACTTTATGACCTGAAGATTCGATACACCGACAAGCGGATGCTTTGGCAGGTTGTAAGATACAAGACCCCCTCTGTCAGTAAAGAAAACAATTCCAAATTAAGGACTTTGAATTTAAAGAAAAAAAAAACTATAAAACATTGACAAGATCCAGTTATGTAGTAGAAACATTTAAATTCTTTAAACAAATTCTCAGTAGATACAGAGCAAAAAACAACAAATTGGTAACAACTTCCATAGAATTCTTTAAACAATTTGCATGTTAGAAAGATTTGACTGAGCCAACAGAAACAAATTTTGCCGCAACAGTATAATTTTTTAAACATATGCAGAATAGAAGAAGCAATCAGCTTAATAGAAAAAATGGCAGTGTGTGTGTGTTTCCCTGCTTATATAATTAGAAATTTCTAATTATAATCAAAGTTTTAGTAAATTAAAAAAATCTAATAATTATATTTTTCAGATTCTTAAACTATACATAATTTAAAAAAAATCTAATAATCATATTTTTAATTCTCTTCTCTTTATATAAAAAGAAAAGATTAGTGGTCTACTATTAGCCTTATATTTTAGCCCTAGAATAGCCATAGGGCTCTCCTTGATTTTTTTTTTAAAAGATAATTTTCACTAAACATCTATCTACTAAGTTGGCATTAAGCACGCAAATATTTCTAGATAAGTTTCAGAATTTCAAAAAACGACCAAAATATTTTGTTTTTTTACTATTAGCCCCATAACACATTGCACACAATGATACATTGCTGAACATTACCCCTCAAGGTCAATATATACCTCTTGAATCATTCCTATTTCCATATTAACCCATAAAATTACAAACAACTCCTAAAAATAGAAAATTACAAATTGCTCTCTGAAAAGTATGAAACTACAAATGAACCCTTGAAAAGTCTAAAGCTTTTAAAAAATCCCTTTAAATTCTAAAATTACATAGGGTGCCCTAAAAATCTAAAAATTACTAACCACCAACTTTAAATTCTTTAAATTATGGACATCCCGCTAAAAACTGCAAAACAATAAATTAATCTCTTAAAAATACGAAAATTATAAACAATCTCCTAAAAAATCTAAGACTACAAAAGGGCCTCTGAAAAATCTAAAAAGGTAAAAAGACCTAAAATTAAAAAAAAACTACCAAATAATTGGAATATTACAAATAGCTCATTACAAAAATATAAAATTGATAATAACCCCTTACAAAATTCAACAATTAGAGACAACCTCCTAAAAATCTGAAAATTATATAAAACCTGAAAATAAAAAACAATCATTATTAGGGATTCTCGACCAAAAGTTATTGGGGTTTAGCGATAAAACTAAAAACTTGTTAGGTTTTTTCTTCCAAAATTTATTGGGGTATTATGGTCATTTGACCACACATTAACTAGCAATTTTAATTTAGAAACTTTCTATGAAAGATTTGGGGGTTTATAGAGAGAGTTTCAAAGGAATTAGAAGTTTTAGTGTTGAACACCCAAACTTATTGGGGTTTAGGAAAATTTACCCATATTCCACTGTTTATAGAGACATCATCAATAAAGAAAATATGGATCTGCTGTTCTAGGACCGGAAGAATAAACTGAACTAAAAATGAGAATTGGTTTCTATGCTTGCCGCATCGCATTTGGAAATCTCAAGACCAAAAAGATTTATATTTCCTATGTTTGATCGGTTTGACAGTTATGCAAAAGAGGCCTTGAATAGCTCTATCACATTAGTTTTTTTTATTAAAACCATTTTAGCCCTAAAGCCTCCATAATGGGTTTCAGATTATGAAATAAGTTTAAATTTTTTTTAAACCAAATACACAACCCCTTATAAGAAAAAACTCTAGCTCAAGTTATCTAATTTTTGAAGGAGCAGCAGTCCAAAGAAAAAAAATTCGGTACAATTTAATTTTCAAAGAAATCTACTTTTTTAAAAAAAAGGAGAATAATGAATGAACAGTAATACATCTTTGGGCCAATCAGATTTTTTGAAAAAATTCCAACTCATCTCCGTACTCTCCCTCCAAACTTCCCTTTTTACAACTCACATTCTCCTTGAAAAAACTTCTCACGTTTCACAACTCACGTTCTCCTTGAAAAAACTTCTCACGTTCTCCTTGAAAAATTTCGATGGGTTTGTCTCTCAAGACTCTTACTTCCTCATAAAATAAATCCAAAAACAGTAATTTTACTTTTTAGGGTTTACTTATTTTGTTGATTACAGGCAAATCCGAGAAGCAATCAAGAGCAAAATCAACTCCTCCTTCATCTTCAATGGCCTCCTCTGCTCCGCTACCGCCGTCGCCGCCTCTGCCACCGTCGGCAGCGAAGAAGAGTTTTCTTCGTCGGATCCTTCCCTTTCTCCTCACCGCCAATCTCGCCGTCAGATGTAAAAAAAAGTTACAATTTTTAGGGTTTTAACTCAACTCTTTGGTTCTTATTGTTCCTTTTCTCAATAAAAAATTACAAAATTCCACCTTTGTTACTGCAGCAAAAAAAGTTGGGATCTTGATATATAGAAGAAGCCATCACTCCTTTTTGTATGTTTTGTGGATGTCTGCTTGCATCTTTACTGTATATATGCAAAGGTCTAGAGATACCTTGAATTTAATTGAGAGCGATGAATACGAAAAATCAACAGTTCTTATTTTTTTAATCTCTATTATTCATTCTCTGTAGATTTTAAGACCCTTAATATCTTTAAATTATCATCAAATACAGCTGAAGATAAAGTTTTAGGAGACCAAGAGAAGGAGGACGAAGAAAGGCTAAATCCAGAGAATCAATCATTCTCTCTTTCCATTCAATCAGGCAACAATTTATCTCATTTTCCCCTTATTTTGTAGGGTAGTTTAAGCCCTAATTTCAACCAGGATATTATATATTGTCTGTATAAGTTTTTGATTCCTTATTTGTTGTTTTTCTATAATTCAACTGTTGGAAGTTTGGTTTTAGGGTTCTTTTGGCTTGATTTGGGGCACGTGAAGATTTCGGAAACTATTATAACGAAATGTATGTAGACATTGAATTATTTGAAAGTATTTTGACTTAAACTATTGGATTTTAGCCCCGATTTCACAAATTTGTAATTGGAATTGTTACTTCTTCAGTGAGTCTATTGAACTTTTATTGCTTATTAGTTTCTATTCTTAATTGATGAAGATCGATAATCAGAGAGGCTCACAAGAAATTTGACATCAGATTGTACAATTTTTGTATCATTTCCATTGTCGAATCCTTTGGTTTATCTATTACATTGTTCCTTCTTTCTATAGTTTTTTTTTAATTTAACACTGTCATTAATAACTTAAGTTTTACGCATTACAACAAACATCTGAAGAAGTTTAGATATGGCTCTTTGGGTTCCTCTCTAGCATCATGAACATCTACATGTTGTGGAATGATTTTATGTCAAAGACCGCAAAAGAATAAAAAAAAGGACAAAAATCTTTTAGGAACCGTGCTTTGCACGGGTCCAAATACTAGTGTGTGTGTGTGTGTGTGTGTGTGTGTGTGTGTGTGTAGAGAGAGATTCAGTACAATTTAATTTTCAAAGAAACAAAATCAAACCGAAATCAAACGGT
>NC_033797.1:9170556-9208170 GCF_001876935.1 Asparagus officinalis
AAAATGATAAAATGAGATGGTGATATGAGATTCTTATTATGAGATGGCCCAATAGGCTACCTAGAACAATGATCGGCACCGCACTCCGTGATCTGCACTCATCATGATCTATATGTGAAAAAGATTATATCATTTTGAAATTTCTAATTATTATTTTATTTTATTTTGAAAAATGATAAAATGAGATGGTGAGATGAGATTCTTATTGTGAGATGGCCCAATAGGCTACCTAGAACAATGATCGGCACCGCACTCCGTGATCTGCACTCATCATGATCTATATGTGAAAAAGATTATATCATTTTGAAATTTCTAATTATTATTTTAGCTATGTCTAAAAGGGACGGCTATTAAGCTGTTTGAAAAATCAACGTATTAAACTAGTTTGATTCATATTCTAGAAGACTTCAAACTATATAAAAATTTGATCATATACGCTTAATGATATTTTGAACAAGATGTATGGTACGGATCATGAATTTGATAGCCCGATTAGTCCATCTCACAATATGGTTTCATCTCACCATCTCACTATGTCATTAATTACTCTCTCCGTCATTACTCTGTGTGTGTGTCTATACATACACACACATATGCGTATATATGTGTGGACATATATGGAGATATATACACATATGTATGTGTATCTTATACTATTATAAAAGTATGTAGGATGTTAAAAAAAATTCTTTCAAAAATGCCCTTAAACACAGATACATACATTATAAAAACACATACATACATCATAATACGCATACATATATGTACTAAATATCACTTATTAAAAATGTCTTACATACATTGATGCATACGTACATAATATTAATGAGGACTTTCTATTTACTTATCCTTTTCTCACAACCGTTGGCTACTTTGTCATTCCTTATTTATTTTAATTGCACCATTATCTCCGTTTAGTGTCACCAAACTAAATCCCATATCCCATTAATTTTCTCATTATCGTAACCCCCACCTCTACTTTTATTCTATAAAAAGTTCATGATCTCCAACCCAACAAAAACATCATAGCATTTCCAATCATACTGATCCACCTACAGCAGTCAATGGTTTTACTTAGAAGCTTTTAAGGTGACATCCCAAGGACTTCCTCGTGTGGTTGTTTTTCTTTCATTCAAGCATGGAAGTATGCTTCTGACAGATACATAGTTGTCACTAAGGTGCTAATTTCCACTCTCATAATTACTCTTCAGGACTTTTAGAATCTCTTTGGATCTTCATCTATTTCTTCTTTTTCTAAGGTGTCAAATACTATTTACCAAGTTTATATTAAGGTATCAAATGCTAATTAGCAAGTTGGAGAAAACAAATTCTACTTGGGCAATAATACATGCGCTATATGTACTATTGATCAGCCCTCGCTAATTTTATCACTCAATCATACATATTTTTTATATACACTAATTAATCATATATTATTCATCAAAATACATAGCTATGAGTACAAGTCACACAATAGGAAACACAACCCATATCAAATAGAAGATATACGTATTATGAGATGCATAGCTACACGATGGAATTTCAAATATAATTAATTCTTATAAAAAATATGAAGAAAATTAAAATAGATAGATTCTTAACGGATTATGATAGAGAAAAATAGAAGAATAAAAGCAGTGATCACGTGGTTTTATTGTTGAGACTTGAGAGGACATGATAAATTTAGCTTCTTTATTTTGTATTTATATATGTTATTTCAATGGAATCTATTATCCACGAGGTCCAGAATGAGAAGTTTCCTTGCAGTTTCTCAGTGACGAAGGGACTTCTCCCAATAAAACCCTTATTATACATAGCAGGGATTCCAGAGGAGTCATCAAACCAACTGAACATGAATCTCACCATGAATTGGAATCTTGTAGGTTAGGTTGCCCGAGAGTTAAGAAAAATCAAGGGCATGCTGGTGAGCATGATGATTTTGAAGATGAGTTCCAAATACAGAGTGTCGAGCAAGAACTGCATCATCAGAAAGTTGATCTCACCTCAGTAAAATTCATTAGAAACCAATGTAATTCCTAAATCTGTACTTTCCAATATATATCAACATTAAATGAGGGATGAGAAACCTTTTGCAAGAAAATGGTGAATAAACACAACAATGGCAGCCTCATGACCCTGTTATCTCATCAATCATCATTTACTGGCACCAGAAGGATAAATTTGCACCCAGTGTATTATGCTCTAAATTTTGCAGTGGCTGGTAGGGCTTTTGAAGGAGAAATGGAGATGGAGAGCAATCTGGAATAGAGGATAGAGTGGACAAAGGGAAAGCAAGACATGAAAAAAAATGATTGATCAACAAAGACAATGAAGAATGATGATCAGTAATATCTATGAAAAAAACATATGTTTAATCCATTTACAAATAAACACATGTTTAATCCATTTATGAATAAACACATTTTTAATCCATGTATGAATAAACACACGACATACAAATGACATCTATAAACCAGGCAGTGACAAAATTTTACCTTTGAATTATTTTCGCAGCATGACCGAGGCACGCGACCCCTATGACGACAGGTGCCAATCACCTCAAGCAAGATCAATCCATACCGCATCATTATAGTCCTCAGGCTTTTCATCCTCATCTTCATTTTTTGGTTTTTATCATGCCTCCAGCAAAATATGCCTATCCCCTTTGGTTCACCTTAGTTATATGTTGGATCTTGTTCACTGGTTCACCCAAAATGGTTTCCCATCACTCGTGAAGCCCATCTGAATAACCTCTCTGCAAGGTTTGAACGTGACGATCAGGCAAACAAGCTTTCACCAGTTGATGTGTTTGTTGGTACAGTTGATCCTCTGTAGGAGTCTGATATCATCAGTGCCAACACTGTCCTCTCTATACTTTCTGTGGACTACATTGTGGACAAGGTTAGCTGCTATGTATCAGATGATGGTGCATCAATGCTTCAGTTGATACATAATCAGAGACAGAAGAGTTTGCAAGGAGGTCTATGCCCTTCTGCAAGAAGTAGAAGCTGGTTCTCGAAACTTCAGAGCCTTACTATACCCGTATCTCACTCATTTTCCTCGGAAACATACTCCATCTCCTGTTTCTGTTTCATTCTGATCCATAAACTATTCCTACATACTTGGAAACGAAATCATTTTGGTAGAAGAGATAAAAACTTACTACTAAAATGGATAATGGCTTCTGAAACACCCAATAATTCTGTATGTATACATGGGGAGGGCTGGTGAACTTGATGTCGAAGGCGAAGAACTGCCTAGGTTGGTGTGTCTCTCTCGTGAGAAGATACCCAAACACCACATGAAGCCAGGGTGTGGATGCATCAGTAAGCCATTTACTGTATGAAGTTTATTTATTTAAGCTAAGTGGTACAAATGCTGCACACTTTTTTTGGGGGGATCTATAAGTGCAGGGCCTAGCGTCCACAGTGTTTATCAATGCACCCTTTCATGTTGAATCTTGGAAGAAGCTCCGCATGTGCCTCCAGATTAACCTGATCTTGGAAAAGTAGGTCTACTATGTCCAATTCCCACAGAGATTCGATGGCATTCACTGCCATGATCGATATGCCAATTGTAATGTGGTCTTCTTTTGATGTAAGCTAACAGAGTAATAAAACTCAAAAACTCAACTTGTAAACTAGCCGTCTAGCCATTATGTAACTTAGATGAAATTAAATAATTAATACTACAATTTCGAACTCTTCTATGCATAGTTATAGGTGAAAAATCCATGTGATTTATGTGCTTGGATCAACATGAAAGATCTAGATGGGATCCAATGGTCGGTGTATGTTTGAACTGGATGTGCTTTCAACCGCTAGCCTCTCTACGGTTATGACCCCCTAAGACTCAAAAGCACCCAAACATGACATGAGACTTCTGTCTGTCTTGGTGCTGCTGCTGTTGAGGTGGCTCGAGGAAACCCAAGGCAAAGAAGGAAGATGGAGAACAAAGGTTGAAAGGATTTTTCAGAGAAGAAGAAAAAAGATATAATGCATTGCATTGAAATTAAGATAACAAAGATAAACAAATTTTTGTTGATAATTTATTGCAGAATAAGGTAAATTCAGTGAAAGATATTAAGCTGCATTGCAACTGTAAGTAAAAGCAAATAGGACTTGCATAAGCAGCAAACTGAATGCAAAATAAGATGTGTATTGCAGATATTTAAAATAAAAAGATCTGCACCATCTAAAACATATGACCAACGTAAACTGCACCGTGATATCATCCAAAAAAGCATTCACCCATCGCATCTTATAATCTAATTGGTAGAATCATTGTAATACTTGACAATTGATTTGCACATAAATTATTTCACTATGGCAAACATGTACTATAGAAGATAAAAGAACACATACTAATCTGAGGCTCTAATTTACAGTGCTTTGAGTTAAAAATGTACGCGTAACAGCTAATCTATTTCCCTATGAAAGTAAATACGAGCACGCTTTAAAAATGTCACCTTGGGCATTGCAGTTTAGTATGTATGGTGTTCTATCCAATGGCATCGGAAGGAAATGTATTTCGATAATTATCAAATCAAAACCACAAGACCTTACAATCTATGATGTTGAGAAAAAAAAGAGATATAAGATGGGTTTTTACCTGGAGTTTGATGGATCTTCTCCTTCTCTCCACTTTTCCTCTATCTCCAACTCTCCCTGTTATCTATTAAGCCGGGACGAAAGAAAGAAAGAGAGGGTTCTGGTCCCGGGACCTCCGTCATAACCATTCAAGGAAAGAATATGAGAAACAAGTGTTAGTGTGTCACATCTGTGTTCCTTACAAGGATCAAAGCGACTTAAACATTTGGCAAACAGCGTACGTTCTGTCTAGAGTGTAAATTGTTTTTGAAAGTCCTCTACAAAACCACACTGGAGAGTGGAGGACTGGAGAGTGGAGATCAATACCATAGCACCCAACTATGGAACTATTTTAAACTTTTCATGATAAAAATCAATTGAGTTACTTAAGGCTCTTCAAAGCTCCTAAAAACTACAGGTTTCTCGGATTACCTGAAGCTCAAATTGTAAACAAGAATGAGATCTAGCAAATTCCGGTAACCATACCTTCAAATAAAACCACAAAAGCACGGAGTCAGACTAACAAAATAGTTCGGAAACAAATTTCCTTTTAGCAAAAGATGAAACAAAAACTCACCAAATCTGTAACGAGCAGATTACACATCACCAACATCAACAGGACAAATTCTTCATGTACCTAACGAAAGATCAATAGAGCAATATCCATGAGGAAACTTCAAGGTAATGTAGAACCCAACTGTGCCAAAAAGAATAATGATGCGTTAGGAGCCTAACTTAAAGAGACAGGGAGAACTGAACAAACAACTATGTAGCACGAGGAATGCTGGTGCCAATCTGGACTGCGGTACGTGTTGTTAAACATGCATATCTTGTATACTTTTAGAATTCACCATTTATCACGTCCGTGATCATGTAGAAAGTGCACCAAGCATTTTATGGTACAACAAATTCAAAGAAATCACCAGTCACTGTTTTAAACTCTTAATGCCAGTCGTATTTAACGACAGCACGAAAGAAAAGTAGTTAACAAGAGAACTCACAGAGTTTGTGATGAGGACAAGAAATGGCAATTTCCCTATTTTGAAATTTGAATTTTTGAATTGTAATTTAATTTTAGTAGTTTAGATTTGAATTTCGAATTAGGTCTTAATTTGGTAGTTGAGTGATTTGAGGGATTTTTATTTGTTTCCAGTTTGTTTGCACGTTGTGTGCACGTAGTAGTTCTCCTTATAAATAAGGTTGTATGGGACTTGAGAATTATTGATTGAAATTGAATGAAGAAAATCCTGTTAGCTATTATGGTGTGAAACCTATGGGTGTGAAACCTATGGGTGTGAAACCCTAGCCGACTTTTCTTCTTTTCTTTTTCCCAGACGGCGTACTCCTCTCCATTTTCCACATAAAGCAACTCAGCCACCCAACTCCAGTCTCCTCTTCGTTCTAAAAACAACCGCTCAACCTTTCCCTCCCCTTGGCCGCCACTACTATTCTCCCTCCACAAGCAACTGCGCCTAGCAACCTCTCCTCCTTCCTTTGCCCAGCCTCCATTCCTGCCCATCCTCAGGCACCGTCACATCAGAGCCACCCCCGCCACCTCGGTTTCCTCCTCCACAGCCGGCAACAACCACCAGTTCTCCTACTCCAAACAGTCCACCGCCGCCCTGACCTCACCCGGATCCCGAGTCCCCTGACCTCGCCTTCGTCACGTCGTCTTCAGGTCGACACCATTGCTCGCGTCACTGTCCAGAAAACACCACCGTCATCATCGCCGCTCAGTTCATCATCGTCGACGCTCAGTTCGTCACACCGTTTGCGCCCTCTCGTCGCTGCTCTCGTCATCGTCGGATCTAGCACCCTCTCGCCGACCTTCGTCTGCGTTGTCGTCAGAGCTCTTTTCGTCGCTGACCGCCATCATCCTTCGTCATCATCGAACGACAATTGCCTCCTCTTCCCTTCGGATAGAGGTCACACTGAAAGAGGCCTTTCGGATCTGTTTATTTTGATCAAACCCGACCATACTTCATGTGGGTCTGATTTGCTTTGGTTCACACCCGAACTGGGTTTAAGTGGACCTGATTTCCTGCTTAGATCCAACCCACATGCCTGTTAATGCTTCACATTTGATTCACAGCCGGTTCAGTCCGACGACGATATCGTTTTCTTTCGACTCGGTATTTTTTCTGTTAATTTTAATTTATTAGTTAATTGCATGAGTAACACCTCTAAATTCTTATCATATATTCACTGCTTAGTTCATACTTGTGAGTTGAGAGTAACTGAACATGTGACTGCTGCAATTCTGATATTAATTTTAGAACTTTGTGAAATGATAATGAATACTGCGATTAAATTATTTGAGATTGGAATTGTTCATGATTATCGTTGCAAATCTTGTTAAAATCCATATGTCACATTAATTGTTTAAAATTAATTTCCTGCCGAAGATTTAATTTTGGCGAGACGGTGTCTTGTTTGATTTAGATCGTTGATTCCGATAGGCCCCTGCCCCATTTCGCATCACTTTGGGAGTCGGTTTTATGAATCCCTAAGTGCCTATTCATCAATGCATTACAAAAACTCAATTACCAAAACCGAGTAAAACCCTCCATGCAGAATAAAAATGTAGATGATTTATATGTAATCTCATATGGCACTTTGAGAGCTCTATCTCCTGGTTAAATAATAACAGAATCTAGAGCATTAGTAAGAAAGAATGAAGGCTATTTTAATCTAATTATAGAATATAAGATACCAATTAAGAAATATGCAGTCACTTCTCAGCAAAGTAATTTCTCTGCCAAACAAAATAATGAGAAAAGGAAGGCAACGTAGATCAGATCAGAACAATTAAAGGTATTTAGAAAGAAAAACAAGCACAAAAAATGGAATTAGTCTTTTAGGTACCGTTTGGCAAATGATTAAGTGAGGGGTTAATGAGACTTAACCCTTTCTTAACCTGCCAAATAAAAAACATCTATACAATGGTTAAAGTGAGTTAACCCTTCATAATTTGCCAAACATAAAAAATATAGAAGGGTTAAGCTAACCCCTCTAAAGGGATTAAAATGAGTTAACCCCTTAAAATGAGGGGTTTACTAATACTCCTATTTAGAAGGATTAAGAGTTAACACTTCTAATTATAAAGAAAATAGTCAAAATTATTGTTATTCCCAAACACTAAAACTAATCACAATGACTAAAATAAAACTTATTTAACGGGTTAATAATTTAGTCTTTCAGATTATCGAATGGGCTAAGTATATTAATCCTTCTTTTTAACCCCTCTTCCTTAACTCTTTGCCAAACGGGGCCTTATGTAATTCAACCAAGCCGAGGACAATACGGCATCACCTCCCCATTTGATTTGCACCCTTTCATCATCATCATCATCATCATCATCATCATCATCTCACTCTCTTTAATTCAAACCAGTTAAAAAGTACAAAATCTATAACTTATAAATGGCGTAATGATTTCCCAAAAAAACACCCTAAAAGTTTGGAAAAATACAAAAAAAACCCTAAAATAGTCAGACTTCAACAGAATCATGCTTAGAAATATCAAAACTTTCAAACAGTACAAAATCTATAAGTTTTAAATATCACCATAGAAAAATTGAAATTTGCAAAATGACATCTAAAAGTTTCAAATTTGCAAAATATGCCCTCTAAAAGTCAAATTTTATAACAACATGCCCTAGAAATATCAAAACTTACAAACAGTACAAAGTCTATAACTTATAACAACAACGTATTGCAAAAAACACCATGAAAGTTTTAAAATTACAAGATACACCCTCAAACAATTAAATTTTAAAGAAACACACCCTCTTAAATATCAAATTTTACCAACTAAACAAAATTTATAACTTATAAATGGCAAAGACAAATTTTTGAAATTTAACTGAACATGTCGTGAAAGTTTCAAAATTGCAAATACACCCTCGAATCAAATTTACAAAAACACACCACAAAATATCAAACCTTTAAAATAGCGCAAACTCTATAACTTATAAACAACAACGTGAAAATTTTGAAATTCGTAGAAAACACCTTTGAAGCTGAAAAATCACTGGATGCAGTACAAGGAAGCAACCAAATTTCAAGACACTTTGTATGCGCACTATGGTCAGCAGTTCTATCGAGAGTGCAACATCTCGGGCACTGTAGACTTTATCTTCGGTGATGCCTCCGACATCTTCCAAAACTGCATGATCTACGCCAAATTGCTAATGCAAGAGCAAGACAATACCATCACAGCCCACGGTCGTGACAAAAAAGCGAGGCTACAGGCTTTTTGATGCAAAATTGTTCCATCCTATCGTGGCATGACCTTGCTGCCAACAACGGGTCAGTCAAGACGTACTTGGGTCGACCGTGGAGGAATTACTCAACCACGGTGTACATTAGGTTATATATGGACAGGATCGTCAATCCAAGTGGATGGAGGAATTAGTCAAATGGCGACAATCCGGCATTGTACAAGGTGCACTATGACGAGTACGCAAATTATGGGCCGGGAAATGGGACGCAACAAACAATGATAAATTGGCCGGGATTCCACTGGATGCAGTACAAGAAAGCAACCAAATTTTGAGTTTCTCAGTTTATAAATGGGAGTCATATGGGATTCTTGTAGAAGGCAGCCACTGACTCCCATTTGTAAACTGAGAAACTTAAAATTTGATTGCTTCCTTGTACTACATCCAATGAAATCCCGGCCAATTTATCTTTGTTTGTTGTGTCTCATTTCCCGACCCATAATTTGCGTACTCGTCATAGTGCACCTTGTACATTGTCGGATTGTCGCCATTTGACCACTTCATCCGCTTGGATCGACGATCATGTCCATATATAACCTAATGTACATCGTGGTTGAGTAATTCCTCCACGGTCGACCCAAGTACGTCTTGACTAACCCATTGCTGGCAGCAAGGTCGTGCCACGGCAGGATGGAACAGTTTTACATCGAAAAGCATGTAGCCTCGCTTTCTTTGTTACGGTCGTGGGCTGTGATGGTATTGTCTTGCACTTGCATTGGTAATTTGGCGTAGATCATGAAGTTTTGGAAGACAACGGAGGCATCACTGAAGATAAAGTCTATAATGCCTGAGATGTTGCACTCTCGATAGAATTGCTGACCATAGCGCGCATACAAAGTGTCTTGATATACGTCAATGGCACAACGGTAGAATGCGACGAAACCAACATCGACGCGCAGCGCCACCGCCTGGCCCTTGGATGCACCGGTTGTGTTCTTGAAACAGATGTCTTGGGCTATAAAGCCTCGGCCCGAGATAGCTGAAATTAATAGAAGCATGGTTAGACAACTAATTGACCTAATCATGAAACTGAGTACACCACTACTGCTAACTAATATACCATAAAACATCTTTCAGTGTAGAGAAGAGATGCATGATTAGTGATGACTGAAACACAACATAAACATTACTACCTTATTAATTATGCATAAAGTTTTTAGCCAGTAACATCGACTTAGAACCCAAAAGTTTTTGTCAAGCATTAATGGGATTCTTTCTACTAATTTGCAATCTATGTTAAAGTTTATAGAGAAGCGACTCTGACATACCATACAAAAGATATCCAAAGGTGATGTATAAGTGTGATTAGTGATGATGGAACTTTATCAAGGAAACCACATCGAAACAACTACCAACTTTTTTAACTATGCATAAGATTTTGAAGCCAAAATTGTCTAGTTAGTAGTCAAAATCTTTGCACGACACAAGATAAGATTCACTTAACACTAATTCATAGTCAAAATAAATTCTTTCAGAGTATGAGAAATAGTTACTCATTATCATTCACATTATAGACCTTTTCAACGTATAAGTAGATTCAACCAAGAATAAGTGCTGCACTAACAGAAAACTAAACTAAACATGATCAAAATGAGTTCATATTATAAACATGTTCAACTACTGTACTTCACCCCCATTCAAAATCAAGCTCACAGGAAGTAAAAATTCAACCTTTACAATTCACCCACGCGAAAAATCATAACTTTAAGTAGTTAAGACACAAAAACTACACACCCAAATCGAAATCCAAACCAAACTCATCAGTGAGCATAATGATCAGATATAATATGCAATTCTGAGCTCCATACAGAACAAAAATAGGACATGAGAATTTCGAAAACTTACACCATTTTGAAGAAATCAAGAATATCGACCCTCTCAATTTGTTCGAAGCAATGACTTGGGGGCTAAGGCTACGGCGAAGAGGAAACTTGAGAAAGAGACCAGGTGAAGAGGTCAAGGCGGGCAGCGACTACTCGCCGGCGGCTGCGAAGTGGGAACGGGCGGCGAGGCGTGGAGCGGCTAGTTGGGGCGGAGGAGAGGAGGGGGGAGGGTCGTCTGGCCAGATCTGCGGTGAACGTCAGGCTGGGAGCGCGCGGCGCTGGAGGGCTAGAGGGCAGGCGATCGAGGCTGACCGCGGCGCTGAGATCCAGATACAGGCTCGGGCTGAGCTCCGAGGGCGTAGGGGCTCGTGGCTGGCAGAGCCAGCGAGGCTCAGTGCTTGAGCGCAGGCCGACGATCTCGGCTCGCGGAGCGCCAGGACGAGCGGCAGGGATCTGGGTGAATTCGGATTTTGGTTAGTTTTTGAACGAGAGGGCAGGTACGCGAATTTATTGTAGCCGCGTTTGCAGCCTGGAGGGCTGAGATTTACTGAGTTATGTTGAACTGACGGAAATCCCGAACGGACGGTCCAGATCGCGCATCCTTAGGTTCGTAACCATACATATTTCCCTATATGCGTAACAATGGATCTAAAGGTGACTCCCTAGCTGCAATCTAAGGATCGTGATCTAGAGTCGTTGGCTTTCCAAAAACCCCAAAATCACTTTGGCGTCGTTCAAAACACTCCCAAAATAACCTACCCATTTTCGCATCTCCCCGCTCAGGATCTTGCCAACCCCTCCTTCCTCTCACCGCCCGAACGCCACCATCGGAGCTCACCGGCCGAAGCTACCTCACCGTCGACTCCGCTCGCCCTCAAATCCCCTCGACCTTGCCATTCATCTCCCCCCCTTCCTCTCCACCGCCCGAATCGCAACTCCGGAGCTCCCGACCTCAATCCGCCTCAAACCTCGCCAAGCTCCCTCGCACCCGCTCAGCACTCGCCCTCGCCATTAGCTGTCTCCATCGAAATGTAAGTTGACGCCCACCGCCGTGAGCTCGTCATCTCGAGCCCGTGAGCTCATCATCTCGAGCCCGTGAGCTCATCATCTCGAGCTCGCCGTCGTCGCGAAGCCCTCGCATTCTAACTCAGACTCGCCCTCGCCATCCCCTCGCTCCCGCTCAGCCTGCCCTCTGCCCTCGACCTCGCCGCCGTCGAGCTCAGCCCACTTCGCCACCGTGTAGCTCGCCCACGTCGAGCTCATCTCTCAGGTCTCCGCAAAGCGCTCAATCACAGTTATGGAATTTTTAACTTGTAATTCTTATAGATTTTGGGTCTCTGTGTGCGTGTGTGTATGTTTGTGTGTAGCATGTTCGTTGCACGTTGGTATATTTTTCTAAAATTGTATTGAACTAAAAATTTCCAAAAAAATAATTTTAGCAAACTAATAATCTTTTTTATTTTGCATGTGTTTGTTTTCATGTTTATTTTTATCTTGAAACTTTTAAATGTGGATGTGTATTTTATATTATGTTTCTTTTACTTGTTTTAGAATAACGATCATGTTAAATATCCGAAACCATTGCTCAAAATCAGATACTAGAGGGAACCATCTTTTCCTAAAATAAACCCAAAATGAAGTCCATATAATTCACTAATCTTGTTCGCCTGCTTAAAGGATTTCCAATCAACAAACAGCAAGGGGGGAAACCTACAGTAAATACAGAACTTAATCATGCTCGACGCAAATCCTAGGTTTGGCAATTTCTCGGAACAATCTCAAAACTAATTCATCATCCCCAAAGCTAAAATTCAAACAAGTCATAAGATCACAAAACAAGCGACCAAAACGAGAAATTTCATAAACCCTAAGGCTTCAAACATAGTCTCAGCAAACTGGATGGTACCTAAAACCCTAGAAATTGAATAAAATGAACATAGCCAAAATAAAAAGCTAATTTTTTTGGGAAAATAGTACCTTGGAAGAGGTACTTACAGATCTCCTGGCAGTTCTTCTTCGGGATGATCTGAAGGAAAGAGATCGAGAGAAGAATATGTAAGCTTTTAAACAATGAATAGATCGAGCAATGAAACCTTAACCCTAAATTTTTTAGCTTACCATTTTGTTGATGATCGCCGGGGAGAGAGAGGGAGGAATGAACACCGAGGAACTGACGCAAATATTAGACGGAGAAAATAAACCCTTCTTATTATTCATGTATTTATTATTTACTAGTATGCCACACGTGCTTTGCACGTGATGCATATTAATAAACTACAAGAGTTTAAATATTGAAGGTAAAGTAATTTTTCACTCATCAATTTTACAATTAGTTATTAAATACATTCTTCACATAGATTATATAATACACGTGCATGCTACGACGCAAAGCGTGAGATAGAAAGAATTCCCAACTAATGACAGAAATGGCAAAAACCCATCATTTAAATAGTATACATACATGGTGACATTTTATTAGTCTTACTGTGACATTACTTCATCGTGTATTTGAACCGATGGTTTAAGTACAATCACAGACGACTCAAACCGATTGAACACACAATACTCTTACAAAAACTGCAGCAGATAGTGGGTCGTTGCAACTTAGTTTATACAAAAACTATTGATTACATCCTTATGCACAGCTCTCCACCACAGGGCTATTATTAGCTCATTATACAAAAACCAGGCTTCTTGCAAGATCGAGGGTTTTTTCATGGCCAAAGAACTTATCTACTATGGCCTGCACAAACTCCATGGAAGTCTCTGGCCCTCTGTTAGTGATCAGGTTTCCATCAACCACCACCCTATTCTACATTCATATTGATCAGAAAGCTTGCTGCACATTGCAAGGTATGCTTTTACCTCCTTACCCTTAAAAAAGAAAATCAGAAAAAGAAAAAGAAAATATAGAGAATATTATCTGTAAGACTAACAAATGGTTGATTCAATCACACACAAGGGTGAGCCTTGAAGTCGAACTTTGAGTAAACCATGTGGCTCAAGCGCTAGAGCTGGAGAAGCACATATTGCCCCATACAATTTATTTGATTCAGCCTGCTTTTTCAGCAATTCAACGAACTTTGCCGAGTTTGTGAATGCTTGTGCACCAGGAAGCCCTCCCTGCAAACAAAGTAAGAGGAAGTAAATATAAACTTACTTACATATGTACACATGGTGAAGAGTTTGATGTTCAATGGCTATATTAACTGACCGACAGAACACTTAGGTCATTTTGTAATTTAACAGCCTCATCCAAAAGATTATCTGCTACTATTTTCACTTTTCTAGATGCTACAATTTTTAATCCATCTTTAACTATCGCCACAACAACATTAGCTTTGGCTCTACGTAGAATGTCGATAATCATTACTGCCTCCATTTCTTCTGATCCGTTAGCAATGGCACAAGTACCTGCGACAGAAAGGTGCAAAAGTAATTAAAAGCTCTGCTGGAAAAATAAAAACAAGAACAAAAACACCACCACCAACAGCAACAGTAAGTATAATAGTTTGTTAATATTTGGTGAGTGGACATACTCGGCAACTGAAGCATACTCTTGATTCTAATTCCTAGCATGACATTTGAGTAAAAACTATGATATTCCAGAAATTACAAAGCACTAAAAGTAAATTTCATTCGACATGAACACATAAGCAGTTGGTGAAATAAAACTGAGGAAAATGATTAAATTTATATAACTTACAAAGGACAAGATGCTATTTTCACAGATCATCTATGACCATCAAGATGGTAAAAAAAGATACTGCAAAGGGACAAAAGGCTTATTATACATGTTCTTTAAATGCATAATTATTTATCAGGAATTCCTGATTCTCAACTAATCTGATGTCTTAATAGTCAAGTTTCGCTACATTCCTCCAAGATAGTATAGACTGCTTTTTTTTCCGTTGTGTATCATGCATTCTGTTTCAACTCAAAAAGGTCAATGCCAGTCGTCCAGTTTAAATACTTTGATGGATCACAAATTCACTCTAGAGTTAGTTGTGAGGGAAAAAAAGGATGGGAAGAAGTATGGTAAGGACATAAAAATGAAGGTGAACAGAACAGAGATAAAGCAGAAATTAAAGGAAGCAAAATGAATAAGAAAACTAAAAAGACAAATGCCAAACAAAAAATACCAGACACTGTTGGATTATTGAAAGATGAAGGACAACAAACTAAAGAGAAAGGACGTAATCATGCATAAACAGAAGAGTATGGTTTACCACATGAGAAAATGTCAATTATTAATACTACCTATATTTCACCCTCTAGAATTAGGACGTGAAATATATAATAATTTTTTACATATAGTGTAAACATTTAAACCTGTTTTTATTTCCCACCGTATTGAATCAATACGAAGGATAGAACGAAGACAAGACACAGTTGATTTCATTGTAACTCAAATTCATATGCAGATTTGTGCCTCTAAAATGAATTCACCAATTGTTTATAGTAGCAATGGACTTATAAATGACAGATTTAGGTTTAACACATAACCCATAACATAATAGTGAATATTAGTTTACAGATCTGCTTCAAGAGCAGAACAAGGTGTTTTTCTGCGACGATAGTGATAACTACAAAGTATTCTAGAATTAAGTGAACTTGAAGAATTGAGCAGCTAGAAATTTAAATAATTAAGGATCATAAGACTTCCATAAAGCTGTATACATCAAGTAACAAGCCACAATTATATATGTGTATATATATACACAAATTAATAGCAATCATGATTTACGAATTAAGTATAGTAACCTCAAGTCAAATAGAAAACTTAAATTTCAAGGCAAAAAAATCATGTAAAGATCATAAGTCAAACGAGCAATTCAGTAGATCTATGCAATTTATAAATTAAGCTGGTTAAGTTCAAATTTTGGCATTCTATTATGCAATAAGATACCTGAACATTCAACCAAATTGCAGGGGGCTGGACAGAAATAACATCTCCAATCAAAGGGATTTTGCTTGACATATCAAAGGCACTTGGTCGAGAGAGTATATTCTAAGAAACTTCAAGAAGAACGTAACAGTAATAAACGAAAACTACAGACTATTATGAAATTGCAATTAGAGAAAAAAAAGAAATTATTACAATCATACCTTCCATCTTAGTATGAAGTAATATTTTCTTTGAATTTTGAATGCTTTATCTTCTGAGAAAATTTTTATGGTTGTAATCTTATCATTGCAAATCATAGTATCAATTAATCTACCAGTAGTGAATTTAAATATAGGATCGAAGGAGAAAGTAACTCAATAAAGGATAAAGTATGGTATGAAAATACTACAACATTAGCAATGATGTTACATCAGATCTCTTCGCAATTTGAGTACCACCACACTTTTTCCTATTAACACATATCCATAACAAAATCTAAATATAAAACTGAGAAATCCAATAAAGAACATAGTTGATAACTAATTTTATAGAAATATGAAAAACCTAGCAACAAATATATCATGAAAAACTTTCTTTGCTACATAGGATATGTTTGATTCATAATACTTTAAACAAACAAACATTATCTAAAATGTACTTATCAAAATCAACACAGGTGTAGTATCTTCGACGTAACAAGTATAAATAAACATAATTAGGTGTATTCATCATAGTGCTATAAATGATGTATCACTCCTCACTATATTCATTTTTCTCAGTGGTTGAGTCACAAAAATATAGGAACCTAGTTGATTAAAAATGAAATCTTATAATGAGTATTCAAATATGCTACACGGACATAATGACCAAATGTCAACAAGTTTCTATCAAATTTCACTAATCACTAAATCTTAAAGGAACAGATTCCGCCAAAAAACATGACACAAATAGAAGGAAAAAATCACAACGGTAAGTTGTAAATAATTTCATCTGAATATACAAGCTCAAACAAATAGATAATTGAAGCAGACGTATAAAACCATTTTCAGGTATGCTTATGAGCTGATAGTCTATGTGATTAACATGAGGAAGCTGCACATACTTGATCTAATAGATTAAATCATCTTGTTTAAAGCATACAGAATTCCTTATTTTTTAAAGGTAAAACATAGAAATGGTTTATATCCCTTAACTACAGGTTATGATATTATGCGTTTCATTTTGATGGTTTTAACAAGAGGCAAATTCAACTGATTGGTATGTTGAGTTTTCCGACGATGAAGCAAACACAAGTGCAGTGGCATGGTTTAGGATGTCAGCTCGACAATTTGTATGCTTTTATTTCTAACAGTAAGAAATTTCAAAGATTCTAACATGTGTCTTCTTTTTAATAGAAAATAACACATTTAACTTATGTACTATTGTCAAATTAGAAAAGAGCAACAAAAAACCTACAAGAAAAAAATGTGATCCAGAGTATTTTCCAAAAGATATTTGTGTATCCTCTGATATTGATCCATCTATGGTGCAGTCTATGATAAAGGTAAAACATAGAAATGGTTTATATCCCTTAACTACAGGTTATGATTTTTTGTGTTTTGTTTCGATGATTTTAACAAGAGTCAAATTCAACTGATTGGTATGTTGAGCTTTCCGATGATGAAGCAAGCATAGGTGCAGGTGGCATGGTTTAGGATATAAGCCCGACAACTTGTATACTTTTATTTCTAACGGCAAGAAAAATTTTAAAGATTCTAACATGTGTCTTCTTTTTAATAGAAAATAACGTAATAACTTATGTATTATTGTGAAATTTAAAAAGAGGAAAAAAACCTACAAGAAAGAACTTGATCCAAAGTAATTTTCAGAAAATATTTGTGTATCCTCTAATATTGATTCATCTATGGTGCAGTCTACGATAAAGGGTATGGATGAGAAGCGATATAGCTACAATTAGTTTAACTTCTCCCAAACGAACAATTCTTTACAAGATTATCAACTACATCTTTTACCTCCAAAGAAACTTTCAAACTTTAAATTGTTTGTATAATAGAGTATATTCGGTTTTTATAAGACATACTTAGCACTCCTGCAATATTTTTTATTATACATGAAATAGTTAAAAAAAGAAATATACATAACAAGCAGACAAAAAGTTAAGAACATTAACTTAGGAAAGAAAAAAAAAGGAACATTACTTTTTACATGCTTAAATAGCACAACAAAATCCCCAATTTTAAGCTGTTTGATTTACATTTAAAGTTTTTTCCAAAAATGGTTGAACTTATATAAAATGTTCTCTTAATTCTGACCCGACTTACCTTCTTATTTAAAGGTTGGGCTTTTAACTTTGTCTGTGCACCACCGTGTCCTTCTGATTTCTGCTCAACACTGTACAGTTGAAGAACAATGGTAAGAACATGAGTGTATTTGAATACACATAGAAATTATATTCAGAAGAAAGCATGGGTGCTTGCAAAAGAGGTTGATATTTCTAAGTTTTATCTTTGGCGTATGTTCATATATTTAGTGCCAGCTGTGAATTTGGTCCAAATTGTCTAATAAAGGAACATATATGGAGATTTAGTACCACACTAAATAAAATGGTTATAGGAATATGTACTATGGTCAAATATGTCTGGACACATGAATCAGATAAAATCTTTCTGAGTCAATGTCATCCTCCACACATCACCTAAAAGAGTCATCGCTACACCAAAATACACAAGAAGATCAAAACGGTTTACGCCATTCCTATAGCTAATTATGTGTCATTTACAAGAATGGGAATTGTTCACTACTGTTAATGATAGATTGCAAACCTCAGGAACAAACTAAATTTGCAAAATGCTCATTCTTAGATTAATCTCACTAACCACCATACATGAAAGTAATTCATTCCCTTGTTTAAAAACCTCAAAAGACAAACTAAATTTTCACAATCACGATTGTACTCGATTGAACAACCTACAAAATTGTATATAAAGCAATAACATTACGAAACGAGAGAAATCAAAAGTAAGAAAACTAAGAAGGAATAGTTAGAAAAGGAATATCACTTTCGAAATATGGCTTTATTTAGTTATTTACATAAGATATATAGCAAGACTTAGTCTCTAAAAAATTATATTAATTTCTAGACTATATAATTGTGTTATGCGTGTATTTGTCCTGGATATTACTTGCTACGCACTGATGTGTCTATTTACATTGTAAGAGGAATGCACTCAGTATATTATGTAGCTAGGATCTGAAGTTTAAGTGTTAATTAGTACTCAATTTTAACAACATCAAAATTAAATAGTAAAGTGTTATGTTGCATATGCATATTTCCAACACACTCAGATGATACATTATGAATCTTTTCAAAAGAGAGATACAATTAAGTTTGTAGCACTAATAAAACTATTGTTATAATTACTATACAAACTATATAAATCATTACTTTTGAAAAAGAAATGTACCTTGCTTTCCTTGTTGTAGTTGTTGGTTATTTTTAATCATTATACCTAGGAGAAAAAAACAAAAATATGAACTTAGTATTATCCCTTATGCAATTTTTCAAGGTAGCAAATGTTCAATTTTAAAAAAAACAAAAATATGAACTTAGTATTATCCCTTATGCAATTTTTCAAGGTAGCAAATGTTCAATTTTATACTGAAGACCTATAAATTATGCAATTTTTCAAGGTAGCAAATGTTCAATTTTATACTGAAGACCTATAAAAGGTCATGACTTTTTATCTGAAAAATAAACATTAGATAGACACTGGCCAAAAAATTTTAAAGCTCTAAAGATGAACTAATAAATTTGAAAACCATATCTTATAATAATCATAAATCATAAATGAATATAATTGAAATATCAGTGATGCAACAAATAAAATAAAACACAAGTATTTAACACACAAAACAATATCATTCTTAAGGTTGATGTTAAAGAAACATAAAGAGGCAAACATAAGTTTTTTATTACATAATTAAAGCTAATAAAAACAACAGAAACTTATAAACTTTTCCAACACTACGATTGACAAACTCATAGACCTAAATTTATTTCATTGTGTTGATATTTATTTTTCTAAGACTCATCTCAACTTTTTTTTTCTCCTGACGAAATTTCCAGATAGCTGCTAGAATGCCCATAGTTTAAGTAAACATTTTATCCACTTCTTCATCATCTTTGATCTTAGCAGTAAAAGAAACATTCAACAGTAGTATGAGCATTTTCGCTAGGGACGTAATCAGGATCTGAATCCTTAACCTTTATTTTTTTTGTTAACTTCATAAGAGCTTTCCTCATCATCATCATAATACTCCTTAACCGATGATTCTTCTTCATCATCATATAGTCTGAAGTACAAATTGCTTGCTTATTGGTTGAGTCATGACCCTCATTTAACATCTTTTTCTTTTCGTCTTCATTGCTACTTGATGAAATATCAATAATTTTTATCCTTGGTAAAAGTTATAAACTCATATGGTTTGGAAACTGATTTGGGTGTTGTGCATTTCAACATCTGTTATGAAACCACAAAAGAATTATGGACATGCATAATGACAAGAAAGATGATTATTCTATTTGGTACGAACATTTGCTTTTCTTGAGATTGAATTCGCCAAAATGCCCTTAAAAACACAAGTGCCAACACAAAATTTTGGTTTAAAGGTATTTTCTTAATTTGTCAGGTTTTTTCATCTTCAAGCATATAGGATGCATGACATGATAAATTGACACTATGGTATTTATAAAAATTTAACATGTGTGAGTAACTTTCGATGCATATCATTGTAAGCGTGTATGTGTTGGGTTCTGGTGCTATTACAGTCAGACATCTAAAACATAGAGACCCAAGTGCTATTATGACTTAATAGTTACTAATGCACAGAAATGGACTGTTAAGTTTCAGAGATAAATGAATTTTAGAACGAATAAGGTGAATACATCTCAGCATTTGTAGCTTGCCTTAATCTTTCAAAACTGAGCAAGTATTTTAAAACAATCCAAATTCGTTTGTAAATTAATTTACAGTTTTATGCAATGTTGTTGAGATCATGCTCATAGTTAAGGCATAATTTCATTGGTACTCTTAGTTAACACTATATAGTTCATACAAAATAATTTACAGGAGATTAGACTGTGCTCATTTCCGGATCACTAATACACATAGAAAAGACTTCATGGATCGAATTTTATCAATATCATAAATTGACTATCAAACTCATTTATTAATATCGGGGAAATTTCCATTACCTTTAAAATATTTTTAGAAACTAAAATAACACCTATCTTACACAGGTAAGAACAACATCGGCTAAAAATATTTTTAGAAACTAAAATAACACCTATCTTACACAGGTAAGAACAACATCGGCTAGGTGATAATTTAAAATTATGAATGGGCTTCGTAATTATCTAAGCAAGTCAATGTTTGAAAAACATGCATGTAGGAGCAAGCAAAACAATTACAAAGGGAAAAAGAAGATATCTTTTAAGGAAAAGTAAACAAGATCGTTAACTGTAATATTAAATAAAACTAAAGTGTCTTATAAATCAAAATTTCCTACATCAATTCATAGCACGCAACTCTTTGCAGTCATTTTTGTGCAAATATGCATCAGTCCTCTTAGTAAATAAAGTACTTAATAAGCAGAATCATATAAATAAAATGCATAAAGGTAAAACAGAAGGATGCCACTTGTAATATGAATATCACAAAGGTGTTTACAAATGAACTTGACATTTAAAAAATGAACCAAATTGTCCATATAAGCAGAAAAGATAGCTTGAAGATTTGAAAACTACGTTATGGTACTTTCAGTACAGTTACGATTCACATGTCTTGCTTGTCTCTGTTCACATTGTGAGTTAAAATATGTAACAAGTAACATATCAAAGAACCAAAAAAGATCATTTTGAAATTTAAAATAAGTTATAGTCATCATTAGTTCATATGTTATTTCTACACTCTACTCAATGGTTTAACATCCCAGGTTGATAAAAAAAGAGAGAGAGAAAAGCCAAAGTTCCACAAGGTTGAAGAGGGGTTGTTTAAGTTTTGTTCACTTCACATCAGGCTTAAATATCTTATATAGTGTGCCCAGTTCATAACTTCTGAAAGCATAAAACTATCTATAATATAGGGTAACTGACCTAAGCTGGCAAAATTTCTATGTAATACATGTAAACATCTATGGTGAATCCGTTGGATTCACACAACTTTGTATTTCTATATTATGTACCAATGGATGCATATATGTATGTATGTTGTTCAGTCGCGCACCAAAGATATATGCAATGGCAAACAAGTACATGTACATACACAATGTAAAAGGCAAGCACATTCATATTTGGTCCATTTCTAGTTTCAAGCACAGCTCATATTTATCAATTGATCCTAATATTGGGCATGGAAGTAGTTATAAAACAGCTTAGATGTTTGTCAAGGTTATTTGTAAAAGGTTGTTTTAACTGAATATAAAGTGAGGCATGAGCTATTAACAATCAGCACACACCAAACCCTATCCATATTACTTGCCCGACCATATGTAATTTGGGAATATCAGGGGTATGGGTTTGTATGAACTATTAATTTTCTGAATGGCTCATGCTTTATTTGAGCTATTTGCCAAAGAGTCGGACCATACACAACATTTACTTTCCTATAGACACGCTTGGTAGGTCCCTCTCTCTACCTTAAGATCTAAAAGCAAGCTACAGTTTTCCAACTTAAGCTTCCAGAAGCTTCATTAGCTATTTGTCTATGTTTTGGCAAAAATCACTAATTTGGTCACATCAAATACTGATTCTCGGTTTGCTGATAACATACATTTTAGTGGAAGGAGAAACCTCCATCACTTTTTTCAAGTATCGAGCAACGGTGATAATTCAAGCATACCTTGATATAAAAACAGACAGATTTTCCCGATAAGTTTCATTGCCAATATCATGCATAATGACAGCTGTAAATAAAGTGGACTGAGAGTATGAGTCGGACACTATTATATCTACATATTTGGAAAATCTAATTTCTAGGTTTGGTCTTGACTCTGAAAGTTCAGTAAAACATGGAATAAGAGGACATATCCCTGATCAGTTTCTTGAACTGCCCATGGAGAATTGTGTACATGATATTGGCACTTGTGTTTTTAGAGGCATTTTTGGGAATTTAGTGCTCTTAACATGCATGTCCATATAGGTAGTTTCGCATATCCTTTTTTCACGAGCATTTGTTATTGCCTCCCTTGTATGGTTACCTCGACCAAGAATTTGAACTAAATCATAGAGAGTTAACATCAGGTTTGTTAATTATTAATCATTTAGTTTAACATGCAGGATTATCATCAATCATCAAATAAATTATAAATGCCATCTAAAAGTTCCTCTTCTCAACAATAATTTAAAAAAAAACCTTGAGATAACAGAGATAATAACAAATAAGGTAAGTCATGAACAAATCAACCAATCAACAAGCAACGAGAGAGTAAGAAATAAGAATAAGAATAGGAAAAAATCACAACTTACAATTGAAACGTCGTCTGTGCTCCATCAAAACTGAAGCACTACGTTATTTATACAACCGCAAATAAGCTTAAATTTTAGTTAAGAAATGTAAAGCTCTAAAATCAGTAACGTTAATAATAAAGGCAAAAACTGAGGGAAGAATTGAAGAAATGGAAGAATCCTAAGAATCATAGAGGAGGGGGTTGGGGTTGAAAACCCGAAGAATCGTAGATGAAGAAACGGAAGAATTGAAGGAATTGTAGATGAAGATGCGGGGAGGAGCGGGTGTGTGGAGCGGGAGAGGAAAGGTCGGTTAAATGAGGGAAGGGGGGGAAGCTGATGAATAATGGGATGGTACACTCAATAAATACGAACAAATATAGGATGAAGCAAATTGATTGGGGGTAGAATTGTCATACAAAAGTTTTGATACTTGTTTTCTCTTTAGACCATCTCTCTCCTGCCACATCACTTTATTTAATTCAATAATCTTCATTTCCCTATCAACTCTATAGCAGGAGATTTTTCAGAAAGTTTTTTACTTTATTTGGGACCCACCATAAACCACATCACTTCAACATATACCCCACCATATTTATTCATTCTTTTTCCTATTTCATATATATTACTATTTTATTATTATTATTATTAATATAACTCATATATTTATAATTATAATTTATTAATAATTCAATAAATAATATATAATATTTAAATATATATTATTAATTTAATTTTCAATAATATTTTTAAATTAACATAAAATAACACACGATTTTATTAAGCATACGGAAAACCAAACACACCCAAATTATTGAAAACATGCCAGAAAAACACACACTAAATTGGTAAATCTAATCATAGGTTGTCCCAAACTTCTGCCAAATGTGCTCGATGAGATCCTTCTTCAGCTGAATATGTTGGGTCTTATCTCGTAGTTCCGCTCTAGTCTGATTATCTGCCTCAGATCGGTGTTGAACATGGACTTGAAACTCCGGCAACACGTCTGTTTGAACATTGAAAGAGGCGCTAGAGCTAGCATTGTTCGACGGTTCAAAGTCGATATTTTCCCAGTTTCGCGAATACGTATCTCGTTTATCCTCTACTATCATGTTATGTAAAATAATGCACGCCCTCATTATTTTTCCTAAGACTTCAAGATCTCACATTCTAGCTGGTTGGCGGACAATAGCGAAGCGTGCTTGGAGTACCCCGAATGCGCGTTCCACGTCCTTCCTGCATGATTCCTGTTGTTTGGCAAAAAATTGATGTTTGTTGTCTTGGGGCATTTGAATTGACTGCACGAAGACAGGCCACTTAGGGTAGATTCCGTCATTGATGTTTGTTGTCTTGGGGCATTTGAATTGACTGCACGAAGACAGGCCACTTAGGGTAGATTCCGTTGGTAAGATAGTATGCAAGATTGTACTCCCGCCCATTCACGGTGAAGTTTACCCGTGGAGCTTCACCATACTCAATGTCGTCAAAAACCGGTGACCTATCTGTAGGATCTGAAATAGATACACTAGAACACTAGAGGGGGGGTGAATAGTGTTCTCTTAAAATTATTGCAAAGTAGATAATAAATTGCAAAGAAAGATGACAATCTCAGAAATTTGCAAACACAAACACAAGGATTTTATACTGGTTCCACCAAACCGGTGTACATCCAGTCCCCAAGCAAATCCCGCTTGAGAGTTTTCACTATGATTTTGAATAAACTTACAAAATCAAACCCAAACCTGACCAATTTGCAAGTCCCTGCAAATTGCAACACCAATTGACAAACTCCTTGTCAATTTGAACACCAATCTCTAACCCAAGAGACTAACCCTCTCACAACCGAGAGAAAACTTGTTGAAGAAGAACACAATGATCCTATAAGCCTTGAATGTGTAATAATGTGCAGCAGTGGCTTAGGATTCTTTTAATCAGAATGTTTTTCACTTGGAAAATTGCACAAGAATCAAAGCTTATGGGTATGTATGCATGTACAATTTTTTTGAACAAATAACCTATATATAGCCCTTGAAAAGACAAGTTTTTAAAGTTTAAAAACGTTTAAAAACGGCCAAAAACTGTCAGATATTCAAATTCTGAAAACTGAAAAACTGTCTCTTGTAGTCGACTACTGTAGTCATTAGTCGACTACACTGAGTTCAGACAGACTCTGTGTTTTCGGAAAATGTTCTTAGTAGTCGACTATAATTCTCATTAGTCGACTACACTGTAATTTAACAGAAACATGAAAACTGACATTTTCTTCAGTAGTCGACTATAATGTTAATTAGTCGACTATACTGTAAACAGACAGAAACTTGTATTTGAGTTATATACATGAGTAGTCGACTACTATTCTAATTAGTCGACTATTAAGATCAAATATTCAGAAATAATGAGTTTTTATAATTAAGTTTTAACTACTATTCTAATGGTTAACATAGGGGATTTCTATAGTTAACCAACACACTAAGCCTGTGTTAGTGTGTTCTAAAATTGTGTGTGTGTGCGTGTGTGTGTGATCAAGGCTTGTACAAATATTCTAAGCAAAGAAAAATTCAAATACATTATCTTTTGTTCTTCATTTTCTTCACTTCAAAATGCCTTGATATCCACTTGCACTTGTACATATTCTGATATTGAAATCTGCATATGAAAGTTAGTGCACACACAATATAAATTGTTATCATCAAAACATTATCATGGAGAAATGATATTCAACATTCTCCCCCTTTTTGATGATAACAAATAATTTATGCATCATATTAAATTTTAAAACATGTAATACTTACTCCCCCTGCATATATGCAAAGTTTTTAACATTCATAATAAAAATTAACATTTATAATAAAAAATAAAAGTTAGTTAACTATTTCTCCCCCTTTGTTATCAACAAAAAGAATAACCTAAACATAACATAATTTCGTCAACATGAGCTAACACTTCAAACAAATCATCAAGGTTATGAACATAGTCCATAACTTCACCCATCCATATTGGTAAGCAAAGACTTGCCATAAAGACCACAAGTTCCATAATGTTCATCACCATGATCTGTTTAAAATATATATAGCAGTTATATTAACTAACCAAAATAGTAGAAAATTTAACACATAATAGTAGAAAACTTAACACATAATAGTGCAAACTTGACATAATAGCAAACTTAACATACAGTCATATTGTAGCAAACTTGACATAATAGCAACACAACCACATAGTTTTAAGCATAATGACAACCACATAGTTTTAAACATAATAACATAATTGTTTTAACCAAAAAACAGAAACAAGCCCTAAGGTGCTGGAGGAGGTTGTTGGCCTTGAAAATATGAATTAAGCTTTGAGTCCAAGTCTTCAAACTTTTTGATTAAGTCTTCTTGATTACTGATGATATATCTGTTCTGTGCATATATAGCTCTTTGACCAGTTTCCAGTTCTAGGATACGTGCACTCAAAGTATTGTATTGCACGTCTGAAAAACATGAAGGTTCAGTAGGAAATGGTGGAGGTTGACTTGAAGAGGCTCCAGCTTGAGTTGAGGTTTGTGGAATATCTTCTTGTTGAAGTTCAGGTTCATTTTGAACAGGTTCATTTTGAGGATTGTGATCTTGGATTTCAAAATTTATCAATTTCATCCTAGTTAGGGCATTTGAATTAAAAAATTCAATTGAACGGACAACAGATTTTTCAGATTTGAGATCAACATGGAATTTATCAAAGATCTTAGATAGGAATGCACCATAAGGAAGAAATCCTCTAGGAATAGTCAGAAAATTATCAAAATAAACCTCAGCCCAATTAACTTGAATATTTCCCATAATAGCATATATAGCTTTTGCTAATTCTAGGAAAATGAAATGAAAACTTCCAGTTTTTGGAAACAAGTTATAGGCTAGAATACGAGCAATGAACCTAGGAAATGGACGAAGTTTGTTTGAATTGTTCAAAGGTTTTCCATGTCCTGGAAGAAATATGTGATTGGATAGCAAGTCTGAATCATTCATCCTAACAGAGCTAAGAGAAACTCCTTGATAAGGAATGTTGAATATTTTACCAATTGTTTTAGTAGTTAATTCAATCTCCATTCCTTTAACAAGGGTTTTAATTTTTTCAGAACCACCAATTGTACCCACACGTTCTATATTGGTATAGAACAATTGCACAAGAAATGGGTATGATGGTTTCTTATTTTCAGCAGAAAATAACTCAAGCAAGCCCACATTTTCAAAATAAGAACTAAAGTTCCATGGAATGAAATCATCGAACTTCACAAATCGTCCTGGAAGAATTTCCAAAGATGATAGTCTGTTAAATTCTTCCAATAATTCAGGACTTCTTAAATAAACAATGATTTCATCATTTAGGGAACTGTGAGTTTGCTTAGCTTTCTTAGATCTAGACATGATGAACTAGATAAATAATAAGAGAATAAAAGAGCAAGTTTAGAATTATACCCCAAACTGTAGAAACCCTAGATTAGCCGACTATAGCCTGGATTAGTCGACTAATGAGCCTGATAGCTTGACAAGATTGAAAGACAAATAAAGAAATTGATGAGGAAATTTTAGAAACAAGAAAAGCCCTAACCTGGAATCGGTGAAACTGAAGAGAAGAAGATGGGGAAGATGGGTTTTCGGTTTTGGGTAGAGTTAGTGGGTTATTTTTGCTTTTTAATTTATCTTTTAATAATGTAAGGTTTAGATTAGATGGTAAATAGAATGTAGGGTCAAGATTAAATTTTAGATGAATGGTTAGGATTGGTGCAGTTAAAAATGAATGGAAGAATGGTTGAGATGAATTTTACTTAAGTAAAACGGGTATGGGTATTGGGTTTTGGGTTTAAAAACAGAAAATATCCACTTGTAATAAAAACTGAATGTTCAGAATTAGTAGTCGACTAATAGTCAAAGTAGTCGACTATACTGTAAATGACAGAAAGATGAGTTTTAGATTTTAACTCAGAGTAGTCGACTAATCTGTATTGTAGTCGACTACACTGTAAACAACAGAAAGTTGATTTTAAGAATTTAACATTAAGTAGTCGACTATAAAGGTAAGTAGTCGACTATACTGTAATTTTTCAGAAAAAAAATTATTAGTAATACTTGTGCATGTAGTCGACTATAAGTCACATTAGTCGACTATTTAAAGTATAAATTTATATATGTTTGTTTTAAAAATTAATTTAAATCTTCAATTGAACATATACCTAATTCTCTTCTTAATTTAACATAAACTTCTTCTTTTAGGGGTTTTGTTAATATATCTGCAATTTGTTTATCTGTAGGTATAAACTCTAATGATATGTCACCTTTAAGAACATGATCACGATCTGTAGGTATAAATTCTAATGATATGTCCCCTTTAAGCACATGATCACGTAGAAAATGATGTCTAATATCAATGTGTTTTGTACGTGAGTGTTGAATAGGATTTTTAGATAAATTAATTGCACTAGAATTATCACACATAATAGATGATATGGGACAATTTATGCCATAATCAGTTAAAGTTTGTTTCATCCACAATATTTGTGCACATGCAAGACTTGCAGCAATATATTCAGCTTCAGTTGTTGATAATGATACTGAATTTTGTTTCTTACTAAACCAAGATACAAGTGAATGTCCTAAGAAATGACATGTTCCACTTGTACTTTTTCTATCAGATTTACATCC
This sequence comes from Asparagus officinalis, assembly GCF_001876935.1. NCBI lineage: Eukaryota > Viridiplantae > Streptophyta > Magnoliopsida > Asparagales > Asparagaceae > Asparagus > Asparagus officinalis. The sequence continues at coordinate 9,199,324 of NC_033797.1, forward strand.
GGCAAAATCAGCATCACTATATGATATTAAATCAAAAGAACTATGTTTTGGATAAAATAAACCATAATTTGTAGTATCTTTAATATATCTAAATATTCTTTTTACTGCTTTAAGATGTGAAACTTTAGGATTTGATTGAAATCTTGCACATAAACATACACTAAACATAATATCAGGTCTACTAGCAGTAATGTAAAGAAGTGATCCAATCATACCTCGATAGAGCTTTTGATCAACATTCTTACCATTTTCATCTTTGTCAAGAGATGTAGTAGTGCTCATAGGTGTTGGTTTGCTTGTTGAATTTTCCAATCCGAATCTTTTAAGTAAATCTTTTGCGTACTTGCTTTGATTGATGAAAATTCCTTCTTTCAATTGTTTAATTTGAAGTCCAAGAAAGAAATTTAGTTCACCCATGTGACTCATTTCAAATTCATCCTGCATATTCTTAGCAAATTCTTGACAAAGATTATTGTTAGTAGAACCAAAAATAATATCATCTACATATATTTGAATTAGTAAAATATCTTTATTTATTTTCTTAATAAACAATGTTGAATCAACTTTTCCAATATCAAAACCTGAAGTTAAAAGAAATTTCTTTAATCTATCATACCATGCACGAGGTGCTTGTTTAAGACCATATAATGCTTTCTTAAGTTTAAAAACATGATTTGGAAAACTTTCATGTTCAAAACCTGGAGGTTGTTCTACAAAAACTTCTTCATTTATAAAACCATTTAAAAAAGCACTTTTAACATCCATTTGAAATAATTTAAAATTCATAAAACATGCAAATGCAAGTAAAATCCTAATTGATTCTAATCGTGCAACTGGTGCATAAGTTTCATCATAATCAATTCCTTCTTCTTGATTATAACCTTGAGCAACTAATCTAGCTTTGTTTCTAACAACTTGACCAAATTCATCTAATTTGTTTCTAAAAATCCATTTTGTTCCAATAATGGATTTATTTTGAGGTCTAGGTATAAGATCCCAAACATTATTTCTAGTAAATTGATTAAGTTCATCTTGCATAGCAATTATCCATGAATCATCAAGAAGTGCTTCTTTTATATTTTTAGGTTCAATAGTTGAAATAAAAGCATTATGAGCAATCAAATTAAAATGTGATCTAGTAGTTACTTTGTCAGATATATTTCCTATAACTAAATCATGTGGATGATTTTTAACTTCTACAAAATCTTTAGGTAAATCATTTTGTAGATTATCATCTTTTGTAATATCTATCATAGGAGTATCTTGTATGGTATCAATTACATCATCATCATTATTTAGTATAATAGGTATTTTTGAAAAACTTTCATTAAAAGAAACATGTAAAGATTCTTCAATAACTTGTGTTCTTTTGTTATAAATTCTATATGCTTTACTGTGATTAGAATATCCAACAAAAATTCCTTCATCGGATTTTGAATCAAATTTATCTAAGTTATCCTTTGTATTTAAGATAAAACATTTACAACCAAAAACTTTAAAGTAAGATACTTTAGGAATTTTGTTATAAAATAATTCATAAGATGTTTTCTTTAAAATAGGTCGTAATAAAACTCTATTTAATACATAACATGCTGTTGATACGGCTTCTGCCCAAAAATATTTAGGTAAATTACTATCACATAACATGGTTCTAGCACATTCTTGTAAGGTTCTATTTTTCCTTTCTACAACTCCATTTTGTGGAGCAGCTCGAGGAAAAGAGAATGTGTGTGATATACCATGTTGATCACAATAATTTGCAAATAATTCATTTTCAAATTCACCTCCATGATCACTACGTATAGAGATAATAGAAGTTGATTTTTGATTTTGAATTTTCTTGCAAAATATAGAAAACTCATTAAAAGCATCATTTTTATGTTTAAGAAAAATTACCCAAGTGAATCTAGAAAAATCATCAACAAGAACAAATGCATATCTACTTCCATTTAAAGATGCTACTCTAGATGGACCAAAAAGATCTATATGAATTAATTCTAATGGTCTATTTGTAGATATTATGTTTTTAGATTTAAAAGAAGATTTGTGCATTTTTCCTTGTTGACATGCATCACAAAAATTATTTTTAAATGACATCTTAGGCAAACCATTTACTGAATCATTTTTAGAAATCTTAGACATATGTTTAAAGTTAACATGTCCAAAACGTTTATGCCATAAAATAGAATCATTAGATGATGCAATAAGACAATGTTCATTTGAAATATTATTCATTGATAACACATATATGTTATTTTTTCTATAACCTTTAAAAATAATGGTTATTAAATCAATATCATAAATTAAGCATGATTCTTTTTCAAAAACAATTTTATAACCTTTATCACAAAGTTGACTAATACTTAGTAAATTATGTTTAAGACCATTAACTAATAAAACATTATCAATGATAGGTTTGTTTGGATTACCTACGGAACCAATACCGATGACTTTTCCTTTGTTGTTATCTCCAAAAGTAACGGTACCTCCATCCTTGTTTTGAAAAGATGACAACAATTGAATATTTCCAGTCATATGTTTAGAGCAACCACTATCTAAAATCCACCTATCTTTCTTGGGTACCTGAAAAAATAAACATTTACATTTTGGTACCCATACTATGTTGGGTCCTTTAAATTAGCCTTTAGGAAACCAAACCCATGAAGAGTTTGATTTACTTAAATAATTAGATGATAAACAAATATTTTTAATAAAATCAGAAATATAAAAATTCTTATTAAAAGAAGATAATTCTTTTGGAACCCAAATAGAAAAGAATTTTGATTTCTTTTTATACAAATTTTCATATTTATAATCATGCAAATCACAAGAAGGTTTTACAAAAATTGTATTCTTTGATTTGTTTTTATTAATTTGAAAACCTAATCCTTTTGTCTTTTGTGATTCTCTTTGAAAAGAAAGAATATTATTAAGATTTTCTTTTCCTTTATTAAATTTGCTTACATTTAAACATATATCTTCATATCTTGATTTAAAAGAAGAAATATCTTTATCTAAACTATTAATTCGAATATTTAACTTATTACATTCTGATTTTAAATATTTATTTTCATTAGATAAATTATCATTTTCTTTTAGTAAAGAAAAATTTTCTTCTTTTAATTCAACTAATTGAGAATTAGTATAAGTAGAGGAATTTAAATCTGAAATTTCTTCACGTAACCTTTTATTCTCACCTTTAAGAAAATTATGTGAAATTTTTAATCTTATAAAAGTTTCATATAATTCATTAAAAGCATCTAAAAGCTCTTCATTTTCACTTACATCATCTTGTGCCATGAAACACATGTGAGCACTTTCCTTTTCTTCAATTTCTTCATCTGAGGATGATTCATCACTATCATCCCAAGTGACCGCCATTGCTTTCCTCTTCTTGTTATTTTGAATATTGTTGAAGTTGTTGAAATAACTTGATTTTTGTTTATTCTTCAACATTGGACAATCTTTCTTCATATGCCCTGGTTTATTACACTTAAAACAAAGAGGGTTAGTTGAATTTGAATTCTTAAATTTAAAATTACCTCTTTTGATGAATTTTCGAAATTTTCGTGCAAACATGCCCATTTCTTCATCATTATCATCTGAATCTTCTTTATCTGAAGTAGTATTAAATGCAAGAACTTTCTTGTTCTTAGATTCTTCATCATTCTTCCTATCTTCAAGTTGTACTTCATATGCCATAAGATTACCAATAAGATTTTCAACCGTAAGAGTTGACAAATCATTGGCTTCTTCAATAGCGGTAACTTTCTTTTCCCATTGTGGAGTAAGTGAACGAAGTATCTTTCTTACCATCTCCACTTGAGTATATGTTTTTCCAAGACCAATAAGAGAATTTGTGATGTCGGTGAATCTTGTGAACATTTCTCCAATAGTCTCATTTTCCTTCATCTTGAATAATTCAAATCTGTGCACAAGAACAGAAATTTTAGACTCTTTAACTTTAGTAGTACCTTCATGAGTTACCTCGAGTGTGTGCCAAATATCATATGCGGATGTGGCCGTTGACACCCTATTGAACTCATTCTTGTCAAGTGCACAAAATAAGGCATTCATTGCTTTAGAATCCAAATTCGCATTGTTCCTTTGAGATGTAGTCCATTCCGCGAAAGGAGTTGTTGGTTTCTCATATTTTGTTTCAACGACGTTCCAAAGTTCGTAGCCAAGAGATTGGAGATAGATCTTCATCCTACACTTCCAGTAGTTGTAGTTCGTGCCATCGAACATTGGAGGACGATTTGTAGAGTGACCTTCCTTGAATTGTGATGTATTTGACAATGCCATCTTTCACCTTGCTCTGATACCAAATGTAGGATCTGAAATAGATACACTTGAACACTAGAGGGGGGGTGAATAGTGTTCTTTTAAAATTATTGCAAAGTAGATAATAAATTGCAAAGAAAAAAATGGCAATCTCAGAAATTTGCAAACACAAACACAAGGATTTTATACTGGTTCCACCAAACTGGTGTACATCCAGTCCCCAAGCAAATCCCGCTTGAGAGTTTTCACTATGATTTTGAATAAACTTACAAAATCAAATGCAAACCTGACCAATTTGCAAGTTCCTGCAAATTGCAACACCAATTGACAAACTCCTTGTCAATTTGAACACCAATCTCTAACCCAAGAGACTAACCCTCTCACAACCGAGAGAAAACTTGTTGAAGAAGAACACAATGATCCTATAAGCCTTGAATGTGTAATAATGTGCAGCAGTGGCTTAGGATTCTTTTAATCTTTGTAAAATTGCCTAATTGATTTGTTTTTGATGAAAGTATATAGGCAATTTCAGAAACTCTTCTTTTTCAGAAAATCAGAATGTTTTTCACTTAGGAAATTGCTCAAGAATCAAAGCTTATGGGTATGTATATTTCTCCAATTTTTCTGAACAAATAACCTATATATACCCCTTGAAAAGACAAGTTTTTAAAGTTTGAAAACGTTTAAAAACGGCCAAAAACTGTCAGATATTCAAATTCTGAAAACTGAAAAACTGTCTCTTGTAGTCGACTACTGTAGTCATTAGTCGACTACACTGAGTTCAGACAGACTCTGTGTTTTCGGAAAATGTTCTCAGTAGTCGACTATAATGATAATTAGTCGACTACACTGAGTTCAGACAGAAACTTGAAAATTTATATTTTTCTTCAGTAGTCGACTACTGTAGTCATTAGTCGACTACACTGTAAAAAGACAGAAACTTATGTTTCTGTCAAACATCTCAGTAGTCGACTATAATCTCTATTAGTCGACTATACTGTAAAAAGACAGAAACTTGTATTTGAGTTATATACATGAGTAATCGACTACTATCCTAATTAGTCGACTATTAAGATCAAAAATTCAGAAATAATGAGTTTTTATAATTAAGTTTTAACTATTATTCTAATGGTTAACATAGGGGATTTCTATAGTTAACCAACACACTAAGCCTGTGTTAGTGTATTCTAAAAATGTGTGTGTGTGCGTGTGTGTGATCAAGGCTTGTACAAATATTCTAAGCAAAGAAAAATTCAAATACATTATCTTTTGTTCTTCATTTTCTTCACTTCAAAATGCCTTGATATTCACTTGCACTTGTACATATTCTGATATTGAAATCTGCATATGAAAGTTAGTGCACACAAAATATAAATTGTTATCATCAAAACATTATCATGGAGAAATGATATTCAACATTCTCCCCCTTTTTGATGATAACAAATAATTTATGCATCATATTAAATTTTAAAACATGTAATACTTACTCCCCCTGCATATATGCAAAGTTTTTAACATTCATAATAAAAAATATAAAACTTAACTATTTCTCCCCCTTTGTTATCAACAAAAAGAAGAAGAACCTAAACATAACATAATTTCGTCAACATGAGTTAACACTTCAAACAAATCATCAAGGTTATGAACATAGTCCATAACTTCACCCATCCATATTGGTAGGCAAAGACTTGCCATAAAGACCACAAGTTCCATAATGTTCATCACCATTATCTGTTTAAAATATATAGCAGTTATATTAACGAACAAAATAGTAGCAAACTTAACACATATAATAGCAAACTTTTCATAATAGCAGGCTTAACACACAGTTATATTGTAGCAAACTTGACATAAAAGCAACATAACCACATAGTTTTAAACATAATAACAACCACATAGTTTTAAACATAAGAACATAATTGTTTTGACCAAAAAACAGAAACAAATTCTAAGGTGCTGGAGGAGGTTGTTGGCCTTGAAAATATGAATTAAGCTTTGAGTCCAAGTCTTCAAACTTTTTGATTAGGTCTTCTTGATTGCTGATGATATATCTGTTTTGTGCATATATAGCTCGTTGACCTGTTTCCAGTTCTAGGATACGTGCACTCAAAGTATTGTATTGCACGTCTGAAAAACATGAAGGTTCAGTAGGAAATGGTGGAGGTTGACTTGAAGAGGCTCCAGCTTGAGTTGAGGTTTGTGGAATATCTTCTTGTTGAAGTTCAGGTTCATTTTGAACAGGTTCATTTTGAGGATTGTGATCTTGGATTTCAAAATTTGTCAATTTCATCCTAGTTAGGGCATTTGAATCAAAAAATTCAATTGAACGGACAACAGATTTTTCAGATTTGAGATCAACATGGAATTTATCAAAGATCTTAGTCAGGAATGCACCATAAGGAAGAAATCCTCTAGGAATGGTCAGAAAATTATCAAAATAAACCTCAGCCCAATTAACTTGAATATTTCCCATAATAGCATATATAGCTTTTGCTAATTCTAGGGAAATGAAATGAAAACTTCCAGTTTTTGGAAATAAGTTATAGGCTAGGATACGAGCAATGAACCTAGGAAATGGACGAAGTTTGTTTGAATTGTTCAAAGGTTTTCCATGTCCTGGAAGAAATATGTGATTGGATAGCAAGTCTGAATCATTCATCCTAACAGAGCTAAGAGAAACTCCTTGATAAGGAATGTTGAATATTTTACCAATTGTTTTAGTAGTTAATTCAATCTCCATTCCTTTAACAAGGGTTTTAATTTTTTCAGAACCACCAATTGTACCCACACGTTCTATATTGGTATAGAACAGTTGCACAAGAAATGGGTATGATGGTTTCTTATTTTCAGCAGAAAATAACTCAAGCAAGCCCACATTTTCAAAATAAGAACTAAAGTTCCATGGGATGAAATCATCGAACTTCACAAATCGTCCTGTAAGAATTTCTAAAGTTGAAAGTCTGTTAAATTCTTCCAATAATTCAGGACTTCTTAAATAAACAATGATTTCATCATTGAGAGAACTGTGAGTTTGCTTAGCTTTCTTAGATCTAAACATGATGAACTAGATAAATAACAAGAGAATGAAAGATCAAGTTTAGAAGTATACCCCAAACAGTAGAAACCCTAGAATAGCCGACTATAGCCTGGATTAGTCGACTAATGAGCCTGATAGCTTGACAAGATTGAAAGACAAATAAAGAAATTGATGAGGAAATTTTAGAAACAAGAAAAGCCCTAACCTGGAATCGGTGAAACTGAAGAGAAGAAGATGGGGAAGATGGGTTTTCGGTTTTGGGTAGAGTTAGTGGGTTATTTTTGCTTTTTAATTTATCTTTTAATAATGTAAGGTTTAGATTAGATGGTAAATAGAATGTAGGGTCAAGATTAAATTTTAGATGAATGGTTAGGATTGGTGCAGTTAAAAATGAATGGTTTAGATGATTTTTACTAAAGTAAAACGGGTAGGGTTATTGGATATTGATTCTTGGAATGAACCAGGTTATTCATAGCTGAAGCAGTACTTGATCTTTTCTCTTCAAATTTTTCATGAGCACTGACTAGCTTAGATAACTCCTCCTCAATTGCCCCCTTTGATTTCCTTAACACAGATGTTTTACTAGAGGAAGCTCTAGCTTTCTTCTTTGCCACGTCCCTACCCTCTGGACGTACAAGGGTAGGAGTTGATGATTCAACATCCTCACCACTACTCTTTCTTTTAGAGCCACTACTACCGGATGCATTTCCTCCTGTCATATATTTGGGTTGATTACGAACCTCTTTCTTTTAGATCCACTACTACCGGATGCATTTCCTCCTGTCATATATTTGGGTTGATTACGAACCACCTTCCACTCATCCACCAAATTAAACGTCGTACCTATTTTCTCAAAGTACAACTCTCTTGCCTTGGATATGTAGTTTTCATCGGACCAACCGCTACGCTTCTCCCTACATGCAGTACTGTAGCAGCCAATGAAACTGGATATCTTTCTGTTGATGTCTTTGAAATGACTATGGCACCGAGACACAATCCTCTCCTTTCCACTTTTGGCGTTCTCATTCACGTACTGTGTAATTTTACCCCAGAAAGTTTCACCCTTTTGGTTGTTCCCCAACTCACTATCATTACTAACGTGAAAATAACCAGTTAGTAAAAGTATGTTGTCTTCGGTGGTCCAAGTTTCATAACTTGATCTCTTTGCTGATTGTTGGGTTGGAGGGAGAAAACTGTGAGGAGTATCCCCACCAACATTTCCCAAAGACATTTGGGTGGAAAATTCTGAGATATATGTAGATCCGCTACTAAACCGGGGTGTCGCTAGCTCACTCGACTCCGTGTTAGGACAATTCATATGGGAGGGAACATAGCTGCTTCCCGGAACTGGAGGATAACCGTAAGGAAGATAAGGATATTGCATGCCGAAATTTGGTTGCATCATGTACGGCATTTGAAAATTAGGCTGCATCCCCGTATTTTGAGTATTTTCGGGGCGTTGTATATTTGGATGTTGTGGTTGAGGGAGGGGATTTTGAGGTTGGTTAGAAAAGTTGTAGTTGTAG
>NC_033797.1:9208193-9209925 GCF_001876935.1 Asparagus officinalis
ATTAGGATAGTTTTGTGAAGGATCTATGAAAAAACTAGTTTCAAATTGTAGAAAGAAGAAGAATAGGGTGTAGAAACTCAGATTTTTTTTGGTGTCCAAATGACACAAAATTAGTCTCTATTTATAGAGTTTGAAAAATGAAAATTAATGGTATAAAAATTATAAATTAATTCATTGTATTTATCTCAAAAAATATCAATTAAAAATAAGGAGGAAAACAAAAATGCTCGCCCAATCAAATTTCGCCACGTGGCAGCTGGCCATCATGCGCCAGACTTGTCCGCGCGTGGGCTTGTCAGAAATGCCCGGGGTAAATTTTTCACCCCTTGGCCTTGTCAATTTGATTCACCTGCACAAAAAACCCCTGCTGCAACCAAATATCCCTCGGAAAACCCCTGCTGCATATGGTCTTAGGGGCTGTTTGGTTGTTTTCCGGAAAAAATCGGAAATAGAAATGTCACATGTCATTTGATTTCAACCCATTACAAGAGTTTTCCCACATTTCTTTTTTTGTGTTTGTTTCGCAAAGAAATCATTCCATTTCACCGCCAAGTCACACAAGAGACAAAAAAAGCCGCAATAGTAACAGTGCACTGGTTTTCTAATTCTTGTGTTTGTTTGAACAAAAAAAAGGGAGAAAGAGAAATCAGCCCATTTAAATAATCTGTTTTATTCAGCTTCACTGTTCCAACAGTGCTTTTAGTAATTAAAAATTCATTGAAGTGACATTTCCAAGTGTTTTCAGAGGTTTTTGTTGTGAAAACACATTTCTTAAAAAGCTGATGTGGCATCCTATGTGGCGCCTCATTTCTTTAAATTACAAAACGAAACAAACGGAAGAAATGGAAAACCCTTGAAACCGAAATCCTATGTGGCACATAGGGGATTTCTTAAAAGGTGATGTGGCGGGGGTTTTCTCATTTTTTTTGAGCAAACAAACAGACCCCTAGATATGGGCCTCTTTTTTAGGGGGGCGTATGGGCTGTAAGATATTGCGCGCTAAAGCTTTAGCAACACAACTTGGGCATTTCTTTATTCCTTTCATGGGTCTATTTTCCTTTCTCTTTTTTCACTTTTCTGTTTGGTACATTTCCCAAAAAAAATAGAAAATAGAAAATAGTGTTTGAAAATCATTTCTGGACATTTCAGAGGGTTTCCCGCATTTGATTTATTTGGTTTGTTTCACATTGAAATCGTAGGCTGGAAACAAGGATTTCCATTTCTTCGGTTTGTTTGAACATCCAAAAATTAAGAAATATCATTTCAGCCACCATTTCAATAGTGCTTTGAGCAATTAAATATTACCTTTTAATCCCAGCCGTCATTTCAACATTGCTTTGAGCAATTAAAAATTGCTTGAAGTGACATTTTCCACTCATTTCAGCTCTTTTTGGTCTGAAATGGGTTTTTTTTTCAAAAGCTGACGTGGCACCCCATTTCACCCCCTCATTTCTTTAAATCACACAGCGAACTAAACACGGGGAATGAAAATGTCTTGAAAAATCAAATTCCTATGTGGCGCTGTTGTCAGATTTTAAATCCTCCATTTCTCTCTTTTTTAAGCAAACAAACAGCCCCTTTTTTTAGTGTGTTTGGTTTGCTTAGAAGAACGCAGAAACTCTTTTCCTCCATCTGACAACAGTGCCACGTTAAACAAAACTCATTCTAGGATTTTCTTTGTCCCGCTTTGGTTCACTTCCTCTCTTCAACCATTTAGCCTCGAAAATCTCCT
>NC_033797.1:9209941-9212281 GCF_001876935.1 Asparagus officinalis
AGAGGAAACCGATGAAAAACGCAAAAACTCTATACTATTGTCTGATCTGGGAAAAACTTATTGATGGCTAGGGTTGCCACCACTTTCCCTCGTTTTTATTCACTATTTGTGCCTTGGTTCTTCTTTGATGGTTGCGGGGATATTAAGGGTGTTGATTTTGTGTTTGATTTGTAATTTATCAAGCCTCGGTCCTCAAATTTGTATTTTTTGTTGGATCTTGAAAAAAAAAGGTAGCACCTTTCTTGGAAAAACTTTGTTCTTATTGCTAGATATGTGCAAAATCAGCAATCTAAGGTCTAATTTTTGAATTTTTTTGGAATTATTGTGATGAAATTTGGATCTTGCATTTACTCCTTTCTGAATTGCTTCATGTTCTTATGAAATGGTGAAAATTTTTTAAAGTTCTAATTTTTTTTCACAGTTCACAGTTCTAAATTTTATCAATGTAGTCAGAGTTCTAATTTTTGTAAGTTACAATAATTTGTTCTAATTTTTGTAAGTTACAATAATTTGTTCTAATTTTTATAATTTTATAAATTAGAACTCTTGAATTTCTTCTAATTTTTTGTAAATTAGAACAAATTAGGACTTGTAGAGTGTTGTCGGAGTTCGATTGAGTCCCAAAATTCAAGTATTGGACATGAACATGAACAAAGCAATAAATGAAATAAGGGGATGTATATCAAGACTTTTCATGTTATAGGTATTGATGATGAATTAGGTTACTTACAGATTTCATATGATTTTTTTGCTAATTCAGGTGTGTACTTCATACTATTACGAGTAATCATGTTAATTATAGTTTTTCTATGATTTTTCTTGTAAAATAGGTATTTATGATGAATCAGGTTATTTACAAGTTTCATATGAATTTTCTACTAATTTGAATGTGTACTTCATCCTATTATGATCAATCATGTTAGTTACAAGTTTCGTATAATTTTCATGTAAAACAACTATTTATGATAAATCAAATTATTTACAGGTTTCAATCAATTTTCTGCCAATTTGGGTGCATACTTCATATTGTTATGAGTAATCATGTTATTTACAGGTTTCGTATGATTTTTCATGTCAAACAGGTACTTATGATGAATCAGGTTATTTACAAGTTTCATATGAATTTTCTTCTAATTCAAGTATGTATTTCATACTGTTATGAGCAATCATGCCATTTATAGGTTTCGTATGATTTTCCATGTTAAACAGATGTTTATGATGAATCGGGATATTTATAGGTTTCGTATGTTATTTTAGCAATTTTTCTTTCAGTATGATTATAGCCAACAAATATCATAAATAAATTAATCTTTAGTGAGAGGTAAGATGACCATGTACATTTTTTCCTACAAACTTCAATATCAACCAAACACAAGAAAAATGAGAAAAGTCTAATCAATCAAAAAATTTCCTATTTTATAAATACCAACTAAATAAAAAATGTGTAAATTGGTTTCCTACCATGTTTTATGTGTGAACCAAACACCAACAATTAATTTCATGAAAAACTATGGAAACCACAAAAAATGTTTTTTTGACATGGAATGATGTTCCCCAATAAAATGGGAAACAAACCAAACTAGCCGTTACTTGAAAAAGTTAACATGAATCAATATCAAAAGTTTATTTAAATCAACATCATAATTAATGTGTTATTCCATCGATATCATATTATTATATCACTATACTAATAGTAAATAAGTTTGTAAGTTCTATGAAACATTAAGGTAGCCCCTTAAATCTATATCTCCTTGAATAATATATTTAATAACATCGATTCAATATCCCGAATGTTACTCCTCAACTGGCGGAATGTAGGGATTAGGGGTTAAATATGAGCAGAGACTGTCAAACTTGAACATGAATTTAGGCAGGTTGTCTCTTTGAACATCTTTTACTAAGGTATACATTAATGCAGTATCAAAAAGCTAAAGAACTCACCAGAGAATGTCACCTCATCCTCCTCCTTCACAAATTTTTTGACACTTGTCATATCATTTAATCCATCCATTTTAATTACCATATAGCATATTCATCCTCAATCCTTTAATTTAAATATTATAATATCATAAACTACGTATATACACCTACTACATAGCCGCTAGTGTAGCCCTTAATCACTATCCATCGCCACTACCTATTAATATGAATATAACCTACCTATACGCGCCTACTATATTATCCTAATCATAATTATGTACCTGCTGGTTCTAATGAAAACCTACTTAGCCTAAAAACTAAAACCTCTTCATGCCATTTGGATCTAGATGAACCAATGGCTGGCGTTCCAGTCAACAGTCAACAGATACGCATATATTAACTTCCGGTCATTAATTACCC
>NC_033797.1:9212306-9228245 GCF_001876935.1 Asparagus officinalis
TAGGAATTTTTGGATAGGAGCTGAGTCTTAGCTGATTACCTATGGCATTACCCCTAGACTATTAGTAATGCTAAGTGATTGTTTTTTTATGATTTGTTTTAGTATAGGTATCTTCTCCTTTTTCTTCTCATAAAAAAACTAACTTTTATGTTATTTATCTTAAAAAGGGTATATAAAGAATTGTATTGGTGCATGCATATAAATGTGTATAAGGAATAATTACACATCGATACATTTGTGTGAACAAATTAAATAGAAAATGGCTAATCACATGTTCTCCAAGATATTTCAATATTATCCCACAGAGGATTTAAAATACCAATAGACTCGGAGCTTGTAGAATGAAGCCCATCTCAGATTATCGTGTGAATGATCCATTTTTAAACTCAACCCCAGGTTAGCCATAATTCCTACCAACAATCTGACATGGAAAAGGAAACCACAGTCGGGAAGCTCGGTTCTACACAAAAAATCTAACTATCCCGCTTCTTAAATAATTCGCAAATATCACTTTTTCCATTCGAAGTAACAATTTCCTTTTTTAATGGTATCTAGACTCCATCCAATAATGGCTTGCGGATTTCAGTCAAACAGTCACACAGATACATACTATTTTAATTACTCATTAATTACCTCAACGTAGTGAATCCAAGATTCGAGCTACCTCAACGATATCTCGAATCGCTGCACGTAGAATCCAGATTCACTGTGTGATGCTTATATTATTTATCGTGTTTAATGAGGTTAATTATGCATGTGTCTGTTTGACTGTTTTGACTGATCCGGTAGCCATTGATGAAGGAGGTTTTTGAGTTTTTAGGCCTAAGGAGGGTTGTTTTATTAGCAACTTCTCCACTATCATACTATTTCTATACGCTTTATCAAAGATAATATACTATAGCTATATAACATATATATAATTATTGATATATATCTCATATTATATATAACTATATATATGTTATCAACTATATATATGATTATTAATATATACTATATATTATTATATTATATAATTAATTATTATTTTATATATTATTTCTTTTTTAATTTTTACTAGTCTATACTCTTCATCTCTTGCAATATCTCCAGTAACTAATTCAATCACAAATAATATCAAATCTCCATAATCTCATTTAGGTATTTTTTTTTTCAAAAGGAAAAAGAAGTAACTGTCACTTTTGTAGTTTCACGTAAACAAAATATTCACTAATTTTTTTTTTCCTAATCTCTAAATTTTTTTCTATATCTGAGAAATACATGAGGTATTTAATCTATCCCCATAAAATATTTATTTTGTTTCAATTTGTGTATTAAGTTTTTGATTTTAATTATTATTAAAAAAAAATTCAGATTGTCAGTTTTAATTCCTAAAAACTATTCTCTCATACTTTATCTATTACCCACGCCATTTTTTCTCGGAGAAATATTTTTTTAGATATTTATTATGCAACCCTTGATTAGTTATTTCTAATTTTATATGTTTAATTATTATTTTTTATATCTAATAGTTCTAATAGTTGTGTTTAATTTTTTTTCACAAAAAAAACTATATGCAAAAAATAATCTCTAATTTTTTATCTTCAACTTGTGACTGTTTTATTGCTTGGAGGAAAATAATTTAAGTTTTTAATCTACTCCCATCCAATATAATTTTTATTTCAATTTGTGTAGAATTTTTTTAAATTGCTACTGAAAATATTATTTTGTTGGGATCTTGAGCTTTAATTCCAAGAAACAACTCTCCGATATTTAATCTACGATGCAAGGCACTCTCACTTAGACAAAAAATATTAGGGTATTTATTCTACAACTCTTGAATAATTATTTTTTTAATATTTTTATATTTAATTATTATGTTTTCAATTTGTCTCCCATAAATATTACTACATGAAAACAAGTTGGCGACTTTTTATCTTCAACTCACTGCACTTTTCTTGCTTTGAGAAAAAAATTCAAGCATTTAATATACCTTTATCATGATTATTTATTTATATTTTAATATGTTTAATAATTTTATATCTCATAGTTATTTCAATCATAATTCAATGCTTATTTTGATTCAATTCTCTAGACTTGATTTATTGAATATCTCAGAATAAAAGATATTGATTTTTTTTAAATAGAAATTATGAAATATATTTTTTGATATTAGTTTTGAATTTTAGAACTTTAATTTTATAAAATTGTGAAAGTTTATTAAATTCAAAATTATTTAAGAAAATCAAAAGTTTTGAATTCAAATATATGAAAATTTTTGGTGTTTTTAAGTATGATGACTGAAATTAAGTTTTTTATAACAATACTTTAGTTTACTAATTTTTAAATTTTAATTTAGATTTTTTTTACTTTTTTAAATATTTTTTCGAATATATTTTAATTTTTTAAAATATTTTAGCAATTAAATTTTTTTATAAAATAAATTAGTTTCCATATTTGTAATTTTTTTTGCTTTTAGATAGTTGTGAAATTTGATGTTCATACCAAACAAATTGTGCTAAAAGTAAAATTAATGTCAATAAGAATTGAATTGAATAATACTAAAATTTTAGTAAACTTTAAATTATCTAATCTTACTTTAATTTTACTACTTAAACTAGATCATGTTCACAATTTTTCAAATTATTTTAATTTATAAATATATCTAAATTAATTTCAAAATTTTAATAAATTTTAAATTACCAAATTAATCTTACCAAATATAAGTTATCAATTTAAACTACCAAATCTTACTTTAATTTAACTACCTAATTTAGATCATGTTAATAAATTTTAAAATTATTTTAAATTATTATAATTCAAAATATATCTAAAATAATACCATAATTTTAGTAAATTTTAAATTATTAAATTAATCTTACTAAATATAATTTACCAATTTGAAGTATCAAATATTATTTTAATTTAACTATCAAATACAAGTAGGAGATTTGCTACATGGACCCAAAATATGGGACAAATAGGGGGGACAAGTGAGGTGTCCCACCCCTATTGGATAATGAGTTGGCCATCATTAATGATGGCCAACTCATTATCCAATAGGGGTGGGACACCTCACTTATCCCCCCTATTGGTCCCATATTTTAGGTCCTTGCGAAATTTTTCTTATCGAAAGAGCATGCCGACATGTGCGACGTCTTGAAATCATAAGATTAAGACATGGAGGTAACATAAATGCTCTAGATGATCTGGAATTGAAATCATAAGATTAAGACATGGAGGTAACATAAATGCTCTAGATGATCTAGAAAATAGAATATATTATATTAAGGTAATTTTTATATTATGATTACATTATAATATTAAATTTAGATCATAATTCTATGTATTATATTTATAATAATATACCAAAAAAAATTTTAGCATATAATTTAACTACCATATAAATTTAAATTTCAAAAAAATGTGGGAAATGAAAATTGAAAGATTTACAAAATATCTTGAATATAATAATAATAATAATAATATCCAAAATATCTTGAATATAATAATTATTGTTTACATTTAATTAAGTACTTATATAATTATATAAATATTATATGATATAAATTCGAATAATAACAACTACTAAGATAATATAAATTTTGGTTTTATCATCATTTATTAGTTAAGATTATCTTATATTTCATATATTATATATTGTATAAAATCATATTTTGACAGGAGAATAATATATATTACAAGAGGTAAAAAATCAAATTCTAACGAGAGAATAAAATCTAAAAAAATCTCTAATATCTATTAATTTAAATTTCATAGTAATTTACATAAAATATATAAATATGTAAATACACAATACAAATATTTTGATCATATATTATTCAAGGAGATAGACAACATCTTCAATAGAGGATCTTCATTTATTGTTTCTACTATGCGTCAAAAGTATTTTTATTAATTTATTTATTTTTTTACTAATTATTTATTACTATAGAGGATATTTATTCTTATCTTATAGGTTTATGCATATTGTTAATAAAATTAATTAAATCAATAAAATTGTGCATTATTTTTTTCCTTTTTTTAAACAGACATTTTCTATCGAATATTTCATTTTCAATGGTGTTGGATATCATGTCCCCAAAATATAGTTTTGATGATAACAATTTATTCACTATGTGTATTATTGTGCACTAACATATCAATGCAGATATCAACTTCAAATAAGCTCAAGATATGTGAACAAAAGTGCAAGATAAGCTCAAGGCAATATAAAGTAAAGAAGATGGAGTGCTTAAACATATACAATGTAAATTTTATATTTTCTTTACTTAGAATTATTGTGCAAGCCTTGATCACTCACAACATATACACACACATAGTGTTTAGAACACACTACACATGCTTAGTGTGTTGGTTAACAATAGAAATCCCCTATGTTAACCATTAGAGTTTATAGTTAAAGAATAAGTCTCAAAATACTTTATTCATATCATTTTTACCCCTTAGTAGCCGACCAATAAGATTTGTAGTCGAACATGCACATTGATCAAAATATTAAGTTTCTGTCATTTGACACTGTAGTTGACTATTGACAATAGTAGTCAACTACTCATGCCTTAGACATAATTTCAAGTTTCTGTCAAATAACAGTGTAGTCGACTAATATACAGCGTAGTCGACTACTTAAGACTTAGACAAATTTCTAGATTATGTAAAAATACAGAGTAGTCGACTACTAGAAATTATAGTCGACTACTAAGAGTCATTCCAGAATTCTAAACTTTCTGTTGATTACAATGTAGTCGATTACTAGACAGTATAGTCGACTACTAAGCTTTGAATCTGAATTCAAGACTTTCTGTTATTACAGTGTAGTCGGCTAATGACCAGAGTAGTTGTAACGCCCCGCCCGGGAATCCCGAAGTTGGTACGCTATTAGATCTGATGGACTGACCTCACAAATCACCACATGTCTTTTCAGCATGTTTTTGTCCTCACTCACGCGCTCCCTGGAAAACTTTCCAGGGGGTCACCCATCCTAGAATTTCTCCAGGCCAAGCACGCTTAACTTTGGAGTTTCTAAGAGCTGGGTTCCCGAAAAGAAGATGCATCTTGGTGGTATCAGTATTCCAATCAAATCTATCAATACTAATCACATCACTCTCTTAAGGGTTGGGGTATTACAAACTCCCCCACTTAAACTCGCAACGTCCTCGTTGCACCAAATCATATCATCCAAGACCGTACCATCCATGTGAGATTCTAGAGGTGGCTCATACGGCCTCAAGAGGTGGCTCCCGCCCTCTCGACGTAGTACTTTGCGTCGTATAGCACTTACCTCTCACAATTCCGGTTGGTTTGGCTCCTGATACCATTTGTAATGCCCCGCCCTGAAATCCCGGAGTCGGTACGCTATTAGATCTGATGGACTGACCTCACAAACCACCACATGTCTTTTCAGCACGTTTTTGTCCTCACTCACGCGCTTCCTGGAAAACTTCCCAGTGGGTTGCCCATCCTAGAATTTCTCCAGGCCAAGCATGCTTAACTTTGGAGTTTCTAAGAGTTGGGTTCCCGAAAAGAAGATGCATCTTGGTGGTATCAGTATTCCAATCAAATCTATCAAGACTAATCACATCACCCTCTTAAGGATTGGGATATTACAGTAGTCGACTATTAAGAAAAATCCTAACTTCACAGAGTCTGTTTGAACTCAGTGTAGTCGACTACTAGGAGTTATAGTCGACTACAGAGACAGTTTTTCTAACATTTCAAATTTGAATTTGTCTGTTTATAGCCATTTTTTGATCCGTTAATTAGCTTTAAAAAAAATTTTTTAAGGGCTATAAATAGGTTATAAGTTCAGAAATTTGCACCATTGATTCCTATCTATAAGCTTTAACATTTGTGCATTCTCAAGAGTTCTAAAATTCAGATTTTTGCCTAAGTGTTGAGAAAAGTGAAAACTGGAATAGCCTTTGATCTTCATCCCATATACAAAGTATTAAGGTAATTTTTAGAAATTAAAAACATTCCTAAATCCAATAGTGCACATCACTACACATTCAAGGCTTATAAGAATTGTGTTGTTGATTTAAGGAAAGTTTTCTCGGGTGTGAGAGTTGTAATCTCTTGGTGAAGAGATTGTGTGCAATTTGCATATATGGTCTTGCAAATTGGCCACGTTTGCTTTTTAATTTTATAATAGTTTTTAAAATCATAGTGAAACTCTCAAGAGGGATTTGTTTGGGGACTGGATGTACACCGGGGAGGTGGAACCAGTATAAAAGCTTGTGTTTGTGATTGCAAATTTCTATGATTATTGCTATCTTTCTTGCAATTTATAATCTACTTTGCATAATTTTTAAAACGAACACTATTCACCCTCCCTCCTCCTCTAGTGTTTTAGTGTATATTAGATTCGATCCTACAAATGGACGCCATTTATTTTTAAATCAAAAACTTTTAAAGAAATTTTATATAATTAATTTATAACCTATAATAATGTATACGTAATATTTGAAAATTCGGATTAAAATGCTCAATTAACTATTTAATACATGCCACAGTAAATACTACAGTAAATTACTATAGCATGAAGAGTAAATCTTTAAATTTTTCTTTAAGTATAGAGGACTAAATTTACTGTTCATGCTATAATAATTTACTATATCATGAATTGTACACTTTTAAGGAGGAGAACTTATGTCAACTTAAGTTGACAAGAACCATTTGTCCACCAAACTTTATATCCACTCATATATATATATATATATATCTATATATATATATATATATAAAGTCACTTCATATCATGCAAGGATCCCTAGGAAATATCTAATGGTTAAGAAGTTTGGTGGATGTCAACTTAAGTTGACATAAGTTTTTCTCCTCTTTTAAGTATAGATCAATATATATATGATTTTTAATTTTAAGCATACAATAATCAAATTAAATATATTAAATTAACTTTAGAGGGAGGCAGATTCAAAATGCAATGCTTAAAAAAATAGGGGGGGTAGTGCTTTGCATGGGGTACACACTAGTTATCTATATACTTAAAGATTAAAAGTCTTAATTTTTAATATTTGTCTTTGAAGAGTAATATTTTCAATAATGAAAACTTAACTATTTTTTAATAAAACAATATAACTAATATTTTTTACATGATTAACTATCTAATATATTAATTATTAAAATTAACTATATAGTAATATTTAAAATTAACTATGTATATCATGTTTATTATATTTATAATGATTTTATTATTTAATATATTATTATGAAAATAAAATTATATTATTTATTACTTATTTACTAATTTATTTAATGTTTCATGAAAATATAATTTACATTATTTAAATTAAATATTTTATGGATTTATTATATTTATATTTATTTATTTATTTAAATTATTATTACCAAACTGAAATTAAATATTTAGTTACTAATTTGTTAATTTATTTTTTATTTACTTTTTTAACATGTTATTATATAACAAAATTTAAGATAATTAAATTTAAGTATTTATTTATAGTTTTGTTATAATAATATTATCTAATTATTTTAACTAATTAAATAAAATATATGTTGGTTAGATTTTGTATAGAATAATTACATATAATAATATGAATACTTACAGTAAATTAAGTTAAAAATTATTTTATATTTTGAAACTATTAAAATTACTATTTAAACCATATTTTAATATATTATTATTATATTAAATGAAAATTATATTAAATCTTATATTGATTGAAAACTATATTAACTAAAAATATGTACATTGTATATAGACAATTTTGAAGGTAATTAGGATTTTCTTAGATAACATTTTTTCAACATGTAATAAATTGATTATATATTTTCAATTGTCTTAATTATAGATAATATCTTTTGTATAAATTAGTTGAGTTTAGGCAGTATTAGAAGTTATTTATTATTTTATTTATTATCATTTATTAATTGTTAATCTAGGAAAAGAATAAATTGATTATTGATATGTTTATAATTTGAGTGACTGGCATACTTTTTTATAATAATTAATAATTAATAAGATTATATAAAATTATATTATGATATTTATTAATTATGGTCACTAATTTTATTAATTCTCGTTATCTAGATGGTTTAAAACTATATTTGCATTAAATTAATTTATGGATATTTTATCTAGATGTCTGGACAAAATAATAAAATAGTAGCATACAAGACATTAAGTAAGCTTCTAGTAGAGGAAAAAGATGTCATCTTGAAAGGAAGAATCATTGGAACATAGAAAGGACAAAACACGAACATCGGAATCTCATCTAGAATTGCGTTTATTCTCCTTGATAACGAGGTGAATTGAGGATATACATAATATTATATAGTTCTAAATTATTATATTTCTGTTCATTTTCTTTTCGCAGTGAAAGGATTGACAAGTTTTTCATTCACGTATGCTACAAAGTTTTATATGAACCTAAGTTATGGTAAGAAGTTTTTTCAAACTCAAGCGCATTTTGTAATTTTTTGTGGAATAATATAATTCTATTTTCATAAAATTTATTCACAATTATGAGAATTATCATTATAAGTAATTATTTTACTTATCTTTTTTCTCACTTCTATTGATATGCCAACTCAATACTAAATTTTTGAGGCTGGAACAAGATCGCTAAGCACACAAGTCAAGTTTATAATCGATGATGGTACAATTGATGACATTTTTGAAGTAAAGGAATTGAACGACGGCGATGTAAGTGAATTTTAATTTATTTTAGGATTGAATTATTTGCTAAATTTTATATATATATTCAATTATAGTTTTTAACACTATATGTATATAAGAAACATGATGCAATGACAAGAGTTGTCTTATTATTACACAATATACTTGGTACATTTCATTTAAATCGCTAAAATAATGTATACAAAATTTAAATTAAACTAAAATTATAATACACCGGATATATAAATATATTACATAGACCTTCAAAGGTTAGTAGTTTAATTCATTTATCATACACTTTTTTTGGTTGATTATTAATAATTCACTTGATGATGAATTTATTGTTTATCTATAGTATTTTTAGGAGAAACATTGCTTTTACAATGCTCACATCATGGGAATTGAGAAGATGTCGGGTTGGTGATATCTATCTCATGCTGATTGCAATAACAAGTTAAAAGAGATCAATGGGGTTCTTTACTGCAATCGTCATAAAAAAGAAATTAAATATATGAAGAAAGTTAATAGGATATTATAAACTTTATAAATATAAATTATTTATAGTTAAAAAATTAAATTAAATAAAAAATATATATAATGATTACAGATGAAAAGACTCAAGCAGAGGATTAGAATGCTTTCATCAAAGAATAGGACTCAAATGATATTGTGTTATTGAGATAATTTTTAAGTTGTATCTGTTGGCCTTCTTGTTTTGATGATGATTTACAAACAATTTACATCTAATATTGTTTGTATAGTGTTTGTGTTTTATATTTATTCTAGGCAAACAATATGTTGGAGGATGGATGGAATTGCGCTTCAACGATGATATCCAAAGGAGGTTGGCGGAACGTCGGGTTGAAGCCTATACAATTCAAGTTAAAGATCAAGTTCAAGCTTCATCCGCATGTATACCAAGTTGAGCTACAATGAAGATCAAGATCAAACTTGGGTAAATTTAGTATAGGTTTATATTATGTGTGTTAAGTACGTTAAGCTCAATATCTATACACACACATTATATTGGTTTTCATATATATATATATATAGTGATATATATATATATATATATATATATATATAGATTTCATAACAACATGTTATATCTTTTATCAAGTCTATACAATCATTTCATAAGGTTTCAAAATGTTGTTTAAGTCAAAATATCAAAATATCAATTTTCAGGTTTTCATGTTTTGGACTATTTTGTAATATGGTGATATTTTTCATTTGGGAAGTCCTTTTTTGAAACCAGTCATTGTAGCATGTTTATTATCATGTCTACAATTATTCCCCAAAGTTTTATATTTTTTGGAATTTATTTGATATTTTTAAACAGTGTTTTAAAATCAGCAAAACAGGTTTTTTCATGTGTCAGATTTCGGTCGACCGCACCGGTCGACCGATCATTTGTTCATTTCTCACCATGCGACAGAGAGTCTGTCCGAAATTTCCGTCGGTCGACCGAAAGTTTTCATCGGTCGACCGCACCGGTCGACCGACGATGGTCCAGAATGTTTTCTTCGTGTTTTTGCTCTCATCGGTCGACCGACGGAATTTTCGGTCGACCGACAATAGATCCGTTGGGCACAACGGCTACTTTTCTGAGGAGCTTTCTGGGGGCTTTGTTGTCCTTTGGCTTGGGGTTTTTGGCTGAGTTGTGAAAAGGTATAAATACCCCATTGTTCTTCAACTCTCAAGTTATCTAAGAATGTTTTAAAAGAAGTTTTTAAACAAGAGTTTTAAAAAGAGTTTAAGCTTGTTTAAGCTTGTTTAAGGGTTTCGTTTAAGCTGTTTTGGTTTTCACAAGTGGAGGAGATTATCTTCTTGTTTGGGCTCCAATCTCCATCTCTCCATCTTGATCTAGAGAAGTGTTTCTAAACTCATCTAGCAATTTATTATTTTGATTATAATTTCCATAAGCTAGATTTATATTTGAGTTTAGTTTAATTATTTTATTGATACTCTTTGTTCACACACAACCTATTGAGCTTATTGTACTTACATTCATAGTATAATTTAGGGTTGTGGGTTTGTGACATTGAGAGTGAGCTTAATTGAGTTCTCACCTTGTTTTGAGAACAATCATTTGTCATATTTGTGCTTATTGTGAGAATCACTTTGTAATACACTTGTACACCGAGTGAGGAGTGTGTGGTGAGAGTCGGGGATCGTCCCAAGAGGAGTGGCGTCGGTTGACGTGCCTAGGGAGAGGTTGTAACCGAGCACTTGAGGGAGACACGGCTAGGTCCAACACTTAGTGGGTGTAGAGTGTGATTGCAAGAGTGTGAGTTGTAGAGTTTTCGGTTAGCTAGAAAACCGAGTGTGTAGAAGAAGTTCCGGCTTCCAAACCGGATTGTGTTAGTGGATTTCTCCCCGGGAGTGGGGAGCGGAGACGTAGGACGGAAGGTCCGAACTCCGTGATCATATCTTGTGTTTGAGTGTGCTTTGGCGTTTATTTATTCTTGTGTTTATATTTCTTATCGCCATTGTCATTAGTTCATTATTTATATGATCCACTATCTAATTCACATTGTTTACCCCTTGTGTTAGTTTCATATCCTTGCATATATATATTTCATCATATAGGATATATCCCTTGTTTACATTGTTTATCCTAGCTTATATATTTTGTTATATTTCATACTTGTTAGGATAACTTATTAATTAATTTTAATTGGCATATAATCGGATTAGATTAGCATAAGACCCTAATCCCCCCCCCCCCCCTCTAGGGTCTAACAGTATCTTACTATAACTATTCCTTGCTTAGCACACATAATGTTTCTTTTCTTCCTATTTCAAATGTGGCTTTGACATTACAGCAAGTGCATCTACATTAGTGCACTATGTATTTATTATTATGTTTGTCCTTTGTGATTTCTTTTTCTTTTTGTTCATGTCTCTTTTAACATTTATTTCATATATAGTGTATAATACTTAAATTTCTTTTCATAGTAGGAAAATGAAAACTCAAGAAGTCATTTCCAAAAATAAAAGGATACAATTTCTAGCACCTAGTGCATTAGTTACGAAGCGACTTCAAGCACTTGCAGAAAATTCATTAAGAATGCAACAAGCTTAACTTCGTACTGGTCTTAACAATACTTTGAATATTCAAAACCCAATACAATATCAAAATATGACTGTAACTTTTAGTGCTGATTCAGAAAACTTTGAAGAGGAGAATTTTGCACAAAATTGTAGGAGAAGTGCAAATACTAACAATAAGGAGAATGATGATTCTGCAGGTATATGGGACTTTAAATTTTATTATTATTTCTTTTTACCTTTCAATTTATTTTTTATGCTTGGACTAATAATTGCTCAATATTTACAGAATCAAATAACCATCACGTGCAAAGTGATGATGTAATATTAAATGAATCTCGACAAGAAGGTATATTTTTCATTAATCATAAGAATGTATATCTTTACCAATTTATTTTTAATTATATATTGATTCTAACACATGATATGATGTATGCAGCTGCTAATCTTCAAAAGAAGAAAAATCCACTACATGGTAGTAATAAGTGTCTAAAGTTGAATAATTTACCACAGGGGGGAAAAGATCATTACTTTTTATCAGAATAGAGCTATTGAACCAGAATTTTCACGATATCTTGGCATTATTATTCGTGATAGAAATATTTGCCCAGTAGTGTTGAGAATTGGGCCAAAATACCACAACAAAATAAAGATCATATTTGGGAATCCATTATGATACTTTAAAAATTATTATTTTTAATTGGTCTTTAATTCTTATAAATTAAATTTTGATTCAAATTTGATATAGGATAACTTTAATGCTGAGGACATGGAGCAAAAACGAGATTCAGTAATGAGACACTTGCGTGATCTGTGGAATAAGTGACGTGGTGACATGCACAGGAAGTATGTAAAAAAAATTCATTGCAAGTTGCACTTAGAAATAAACCTGCAGAAGTGAGTGTTGATGACTGGGATTGGCTAGTTAAAGAACATTATTTTTGCTCAAAGTTTTAGGTATTAATCTCCTAATATTTTTTATTTTGTTCCATGTATATTGCTATATTATTAAATTCTCTTTTAATCTTGATGTATAGAAAGCAAGCCAACAAAATACACTTAACAAAGGCAAAAAAAAAAGATGCTCCACCACACGGGTAGTAAACCCTTTAGACAAATTGCGTGAGAACTGGTATACATTAAAAACTAATTTCCTATTTATTTAAAAATACATTCCTTTTTAGTGCAATGTTGTACTCATTTTTATTTAATATTTGAATAAGGGTGATAAGTCAGGAAATCCACCTGATGTGGCAAAAATGTTCTATGAAACCCGAAAGAAAGCTAATGAAACACTAGATACTGGGGATAAAGATAAATATGTAAGTAGAATATATATTTAAATTTGATAATGATGCATTATATAATGCTAACATATGAACTAACATATGAATTCAATTTTTATAGGATGAAATCGTTCAAGTCAAACAAGCAAACCCTTCACTTTCAGACATTGAGATAATTGAGAAAATTTGGGGGAAGCAATCTAATGACCACAACATTATATTTGGTGACGGAACTACTTTGAAAGATTTGAGAGGACCGCTCCCTAGTCGATCTGATCTGGAAGCACGAGTTATAGAAGAAAGATTTGAGAGGACCGCTCCCTAGTCGATCTGATCTGGAAGCACGAGTTATAGAAGAAAAGAGAAAGAACCAGATGCTTCAACAACGCGCACGAGTTATAGAAGAAAAGAGAAAGAACCAGATGCTTCAACAACGCTTAGATGAGTAGGAGCAACAACAACATCATCAATAACAAAGGATGTCTGACTTAGAGTTACAAGTTAAAGCTATGCAGGAACTTTTTTTTATGCAACAACCTAATACTTCATTGACTCCTCAAACTCGAGAACATGTGCAGGACTAGGTAATTATTTTTTATAAATTCTCTTATATACTTTTATGATTGACTACTTGCATTAGAGAAAATACGATTTTTACTTAATAAGATAATATTTGCTTAATTGATATTTCTTAATTATGTAAACTTTTTGATTTTTCAGGCTATCCATGCAAGACTAGGAGTGGGGGTAGCTCGAGTCTTCTTTTTGACATTGATTAGAAATGAAAAGACGTGTCTTTCTGTAACTTCTACTTTAATTTGCTTTTGATAGTTTCACATATTTTCCTTTAGAACAATTGGGATATTAACTCTTGTTATTAGTATTAAATATTTGAATACTGTGAAATTTTATTTATTGATGTTATTAATGAATGGAGTTTTTGTTTTCCCTTTTATTAATTATTGGATATTTTTAATATATTTGTGTTGTGAATCTCAGTGTCATGTTGAGAATAATATGAAGGTTTTTTTATGATAGTTGCCTATGAATGAAAAAATTATCATTAATGTATATTAGAAATTTATAGTCTATAATGACGGTTTTATAAACCTTATTTAGTACATCAATGAAAGGAAAGTACCATCGTTGATGGGTTACTAATTACCCACCATAAGGACTTCTACGATGGTGTCCAACCGTCATTAATAGGTCTTTAACGATGGGGATCTCACCCGTTGTTACATAACGACGACGGGAAGGACAAATCGTCATTTTACAGTAACGACGGAAAAAATTTCCGTCATTGATGGTAAAGACGGTGATAATTACCGTCGCAGATATGAACGACGAAAAAAAATCCCCGTTACTGATAGTAACAATGGTGATAATTACCGTCACAGATATAAATGACGGTAATATGTTCCGTCGTTATAGACTCTTTAACGACGGGTATTATAACCTTCGTGACTCTTTAGCGAAGAAGGGTTTAACGACGGGTGACAAAGAAATTTTTTCCTGTCGTTAGCATACAATAACGAAGGTTTTCAGCTCTTTAACAAAGGGAAATCCCTTCGTTAAAAACATAATTTTTTGTAGTGTATATAACGCGAATATGTATTTTAATTTTAGGTACAAACTTACCTTAAAAGTGACGGATGGAACACGTATAACTACATTTGTAATATTCCATCACGATGTTCTTCGTTTGATGAAAATTGATCCTTAAGAATTAGCAACTTAGCTAGGTTTGGTAAACTATATCAAAATTAAATTAAAGTTTTAATATGTTTTCAATTTAATAGATGAAATTGAAAATTATTTTTATATTTGCTTAAACATGATGCAAAAAATAAGGAGATTACACTTGCTGTCAAGAGATTAATCGGTAGAAATATGTGTTTCCGTGTTAAGGTTACAGAGTTTAACACAAGTAATGCATTAAAGGCTACACATTTATTAAAATTGTTGATGATGATGTGGACGATAAAAATTTCAACAGCTTGTTCTTGTTAACTGATAAAAATGTAACATTTTGATAATCTTATTAATAAAATTATATTCCATAATTTTATGCAATGTATTCATTGTTTTAATCCTAAATTTATTTTTATCAAAGGATGGAAAATCACTCAATATAATGTTGATTGATGACAATGACAGTCAATCAATTGAATATACTCCAGACTTGTCGATACCTGAAAATACATTTGATAAAAATTCTAAGAAGAAGGTTTTTGCTAAATTTAATATTAGTTTCTTTATTTCAAAAATTAAATCATATCCATGTTATTCTAAAACGAATGTATTACTATCACAAGATTTAGAAACTTATTAAATTGAATGAGGATGATATCATTAATAATCAATTTGTTGAATTATCTAAACTTATCCACGTCGATATCCACCACTAATAGCAAATACAAAAAGAATATTTTAAATGTGTCACATATTGCTACACTTGACTCTTCTGTATTTAAAAGCCTACCTACAACAAGTGAAAAAATAAGGATACAGTCAGGTTGCCTTATTTATACATTAATTAATTTTTATATATAATTTTTAATATTAAATTTACTATATAAATATGTTGTTGTTTTTGCAGAAATGGATAAAGAACCAGCTCTTTCAACTTTGAAGAAGAGGATTAAGACGGAGAAAAATAATTGAAATTTATTGAAGCTTTTCTTAATGTTTTGCTTATTACATCATATGATTGGATGATTGATTGAAAACTTTTATTGTGATGCATCATTTGCAAATAATGTTTTCTTAACATTAAACCATCTTATATCTTAATTTTATTCAAGTTGAATTTAGGTATATATTAATTATCTTCATTGTATTCATTTATTATGAAAAAAATAAGTTCTAAATGATCTTAATTTTAATTATAATTTTATATGAATTTTTTAATGTCATTATTTTCTATTTGGGGGGGGGGGG
>NC_033797.1:9228255-9241211 GCF_001876935.1 Asparagus officinalis
AAGTTTGAGTTAATAGATCTTTTAAATTATATTCAGATAAGAATAATTGAAACACGACAAAATATAGATGAATTGCGGTAAGACTGTGCTTAGCACGGGCTAAAACACTAGTGATAATTTAAAGCAACTACAAATCTCTCGAAACAAACTCAGTGTTTGCAGGTCCTTGTTCATGCAGAAACATAACTCATGAATATATTTATTTCCAGAAAATTCTGCAAACAGAAATACGACTGCACAAAGTATCACTCTTTTTCCTTTGGTATAGTTTTCTTACATAGATAGTAACATCAACTTCCTCTTAAAAAAATTATTTTTTTCACTTCTTTACCATTTCGTCTATATATATGATATATCCAACCCCATTGTTGCAGGAACGTAAAATTTTAGAATAGTAAACTTCAGCACAGTGCACACGCAAGAGTTATTTTTTTCTTCTTTTTTGCTTCAGGGGCGTACTAATAGTGATTCAATTGGTGCTGGAACCAAAATGATTGAGATATGGATGCAACTGCTTCGTCTCTTCTATTGGAGCTCGCCAACAGGTGCCTCGTTGAGCCACAGGAAATGTATGAAGTCATACAGTCTTGCACTGACACTCACCTGCTCAATATTATTGTATTAGCTTCCAAGTTTCACAAAGCAATGAACAGAGAGATTGTGTACTGACCTTGTAAGGTGTAGGGTTTAGTCTTCTCATGTGATCTGGTCGCATTTGTTCTAGTTGTTGTATGCAACGTTCTCTTATGTCCTTGACGGGAGGTAGGTCCTCTCTTTTATTGGCTGTGTCAAGCATTATAAGGTTTAAACAAGGCAAATTGAAATGTTCCAACGCTTTGCATGGCAACTTTGTATTGTATTAGTTAAAAAGATAGTTGATCCAGAGGACTTACTGTGACTAGATGCTGATCTTGAATCAAAGCATCAATCAAACCCTTTTTACGAAATTATTTTATATTGGATTATAAGCACAAAGAAGAAGATTGACTAATGGCAGCGATACAACAGACTCTCTCCCTTTCAGGTTAATAATGGTCCAGAACCAAGCAAGATCTTCCTCCTATTTTTCCCTTCCAAATGTAAAACCAACACGTAATTGAAGGGTCCATCTTTAGGTCTGCACTAGGGATGATTATAATAATGCAATTATAACTCAAGCTATTTGGTCACTTTCAATGGTAAAGACCAAAACGCAAGTTTCGCGATGTATTTAAAACATCTTATACAGAATAAACTGGTTCCTTCCTCCCAATAACATGTTAACAAAAGTTTTAGCATAGAGATCATGGTCAACAATGAGGGTCACATTTCCCAAACTTTTTTAGCATGTAATTATCATCATGTACTATTGAACTCATAGGGAAGGTAAATTTATGCTCTCTCTTATTTGATACACTTACAAGAGAACTATAGAACACCATAAAGAATTTGGTCAGACTGAGAATGTGTACCTGAACCACCAGCCCAGTAACACTTCAAAAGCTCCTCAACTCGCTGTGGCACAACATAAGCTCGCTTTGATTCATTGAAGGGATGGCGACATAGGATCCGATCTCCCATCTATAATTATAAGCAGAAAAGAAGCTCATGACATGTCGCGTCAATTTCTCATGTAATACTAGTAACTGAACTGAAAGGCCAAAATCACAGTTTCCACCCACGTTAATAGTACTATCTCATTTATTCTCCAAACATAAGCTCTTACAATGAGATTGAAATGAAGGGGGAAAAAAGACAATGCTCTATTTTTACCCTTGGTGCTGGTTCATTTTCCCCTGTCATTATATCGACTAACGGGTAGCCTTCTCTTCCATATAATCTGAAACATCGTTTCTTACATGGAATGGAGACCTAAAGAGAAAAGACACAATATCAAAGAAAAAAATAAATAAATACATAAAATGCCAATATGAGTCGCTTCAAGGAGAGCTGACCTTGGAAACGTCTTCAGAGAGCTTCATGCGAGGCTGATTATTTATCTCAACTAGTTTGAACACACATCCAAGGGCTGCTTGTGCGTAGCACGTAACAAGGTAGGTTCCGATTCCAAAGGAGTCCACCTCGTGACCCTGCATAGGAAATGACATGTCCTTTAAATTTTGACTCTTCAACAGCATACTTGCAAATATATGTGCCTAGGGCCCAATGAACTTGGACAAAAGGAGGGGAGTAACTGTAGGCCAGCAATATACGGCCTTAAGATGTCAACTTAGTGGATATGATTAGAAATGTAGATTGAGGCCAACCGTAATTGACATCGGAGATCAGTCTTGCGTTGGGGTTGTTCAGCACAGTATAATACCACTATGCGGGACATTGGAATCGATATGAGCCAAAAGGGTTGTTCTGCCCGGTCTTGTGCAGGGGCCAACCATAATTGACATTGGAGCCCAGTCATGCGTTGGGGTTGTCCTGCTCAGTATTATACCACTATGCGGGACATTGTCAATTTATTGGATATGATTAGAAATATAGATTGAGGTCAACCATAATTGGCATCAGAGCTCAGTCTTGCATTGGGGATGTTCTGCTCAGTATTATACCACTATGCAGGACATTGGACTCGATATGAGCCAAAAGGGGGACTAAATTCACATCCTTTGTCCTTGCCTCCTTAGTGTCCTTCCTTAACATGAATGTTTGTGAACTGGATTCAAACCATGATCTCAACAGTTTCCTAGTTCTATTTTTCCCACACTTCTCCCCATAAAATATTTTAAATCATTTATAAGATTGTTTTAGTGGGTACTGGAACTAGAACCCTCGGATATCTAAAGTTTACCTGCTTGTTCAAGGCATCAATAGTTTCCTCATTGAGGTCATTGCTGGCTGTAATATTCATTTTTCCAAATTCAGGTATATCAAATTCCTTAGTGTCCTTCCTTAACATGAATGTTTGTGAACTGGATTCAAACCATGATCTCAACAGTTTCCTAGTTCTATTTTTCCCACACTTCTCCCCTTAAAATATTTTAAATCATTTATAAGATTGTTTTAGTGGGTACTGGAACTAGAACCCTCGGATATCTAAAGCTTACCTGCTTGTTCAAGGCATCAATAGTTTCCTCATTGAGGTCATTGCTGGCTGTAATATTCATTTTTCCAAATTCAGGTATATCAAATTCCTTTTCTATGGCACAAAAGAACTTCCGAGCCTCAATGGATAAATATGCTAGATCACCAGAGTCCAACCTAATCCCCATAGCTCGATACCTGCATCAAAGATGATCTTAACCAGATATCAGTAGATGAACCACTTAGGCCTGTAACACCATCATACAGGAACTATTAGAGGTAGTTAATGATTCAATGTTTAACATTCAAAAGCATATATTTGCTGAAAATGACCTAGAAATAAGCCGTAGGCTAACTTAGACATAAATGTTACATAAAATTAACTGTTATTTATGGGTATAGATCCCATTAAGCCGATATGTAATTGAAGATCTTGCAAACTGATTCTGTGGTAGAACATTGAAAACGAAGTATATTGCTATAACAAAAGTTTCAGTAGCTCTAGTTACTCATACAATATGAAACCGAATGGGCACTTGATAATGTGGTGCAAAAGTACCTAATGAAAATTTAGATATATAAAGCCAATATGTAGAAGAATCATAACAATATCCTACAATTGAATTTCTGCCCTATGTGGATCATGTCGTCCTACCCATATTATTTACTTATGTTCTATAAATTTTGAAGTAAAGAGTCCTACCTGCATTTAAAAATTTGTCATGAGAATATGGGGAATTTCCATGTGAAACATGCAAAGAGCATAAAATTTTAAACTCAACCCACACCTCAACATAGAAGTTTTGGTGCAGCGGATGTGAATTTAAGATGGTAAGCAAGATAGATTCAAATCCCAATGGACATGTTTTAAGTAAGATTTAGGAAAAAACCACTTATGTAAAATAGCCCGGGTTTCAGTCAAAGGATGCTCAACTGAGTATAAAATTATAACCAACTCTCATTGCAACTTTGGAGTTTTGTTATAGCAGAAGGGATTTTAAGAATGTTCTTACTTATCTGTTGAAGTTATAGATACAACTTAAGAGAATTTATGTCTCTGCCAGACATCTCTAAGTCGTGCATGATCTTCTTACTTCTACACCATATTGACGTGTTCTGGTGCAAAGGGTAGACAAAGTCTGTACAGCATATGCATGATGTTCTGAACAATGAAGCGCTGAGATGCTGTGCTTATCGATATAAGTATAGTACATCTCTAATATGGACTAATACAGAATGTGTTCTCATTCTGTGCTCAGTTTGTTTTGTGTAGTTTGCTGACTTACCATATCAGGCAGCTAAAGATTGCTCAATTTTGCCTTGTGTGTTGTGTAGTAAAAGAATTTCTTGTATCTTTTACGACGTTTAATAAGCTTCTTCATTGTTTGTCCTAATACTAGTTCATGTTAGCAGCATGTCTCATCTCGTGAGTGTTCAGGCATATAATCTGTACCATATATGATCATAATAATGATAATAACATCAATTGGTTTTTATGCTAAGCATTTCTAACATAGAACTATTTACCTGGCTAGGACGATCAAAACATTTAGAGAGGAGTGAAAGATCTGCAAATGGATTAAAAACAAACTTATGATATCTAGGGAGATTATGTTCTAGTTTTTTTCAAAGGAGAAATACTTGTCCGTATAATTAAGGATAGCAGGTGGAAGGATATATTTTTGTGAGAACAGTTGGAGGGGAGAAGGATCCATCCCCTATCAGGCTGTCACCATAGCTTCACAAAGTTGAGGAAAAATGTGACTGTAACATGAATTACCGTCTATACTTTCACAAAAAGATAACTAAAAAGGAATATGCTTATGAAGTGATGTGTTACCATAAACCAGAAGTCAAGAAAGAATTTTCTATGATGGATATATATAACCAGCTACACATGAATGTTGCGGATCAAGAAACAATGTCTAAAGATGTAGCTGATACGAAACTGTTAAGATGGATAAGAGGCAATACAGCAAAAGAAAGTACGTAAATCAGTAATACAAAGAATTTCCAAGTCAATAAAATGAGGACCTAACTTCCAATATGAGTCAAAATTTTCATCATGTTCTCTACCAAAAGTGGTTGGTTTCTTTTTCCCGCTAGGCTTGTTAGCAATTACACTGATCCGCCATTCACCAATACTAAATACCATCTAAATCCATTACATTGTACTTAAATCCCTGGATTCTATTCATTGCATTAAAAAGTAACAAGACCAGGTGCAATGACTAAGATTGTAATATTCATCTTCAAACTTTACGAGATAAGCTGTAATTGTCACTTGCAAGTCCCAGCACACAGAAAGAAAGGTAACCATAATCAATAAATACTTGCTCAACTTCAAGAGAAATATAAAGATATTTAGAAATGACTTATTGATGCTAGATAATAATTGCAAGTTCTGCAGAAATTTAAAAATCACTGATTAGTAGTAAATAGTGCCTACTTTTCCTATGTGGAACCTTCATCTATGGATTAGTTCTTTCAAAAGAACCTTAAAAGAGAGGAGAAATTAGAGATGTTGTTAAAGTAAACATATAAGTGAGTGATAAAAGTGCATGAACAGTCAAAGTTACATAACTAGAAGGCTCAAGATTTACCCCAATTCATTAAGTGCTAAAGATACAGCGCAGAAATTAGGAACTCCACTCCTCATTACCTAATGAAAATGGATGTTAATTATCAGATGCTTCATTAACAATCAGATGCTCTATTAACACAATAGACAAGCAATTAACTATCAATATCAGGGCTACCACCAATACAGGATAACAAGTCGCGACAAATTTTATATAAATGCAATTGAAAGTATACAACTTACTAATGATTACTACCATGAGTATGTATAGATACTTCACTAGCAGAGTATTCAAAACTTCTTTATTATTTCAATATAGTCACCAAAAATGGACTAATAACGTGCCCCTCCCCAAAGCTGTGCATTCTTGAGCATCCAGCTTTATTTTTTTTCATCTAAATGTCAGGGATAAAAAACTGAAGTCCTATCAACTCATATGGTCAACAGTAGCCCCGCTAAAATAGTCTTAAATTAAACAATTAGACTTTCACTTGATTAGTTGCACGTGCAGTCTACACAAGTTACTGCTACATCAAACAACTGAAGTTCTATGAAACTCACCTGATCAACAGGGACCCTACTGCAAAAATATAGAAACGACTGTGGAGGTCCTTTTTCTTTCATGGCAAATTTATTTCTTGCTAACCGTCTAGCCTTACAAAGCTAAAGGAAAATTAGTAAATGAAATGCTACATTGCATTCATCAGGGCACTATCTCATGAGTAGCATGTGATGAATATATATATGTAAATATATGTACTATAATGCATTCCATGTCAAAGAATAGGGTGTTCATCTCTTTAGCAAAGAAATTCTGATATTATGACTGTAGATAGAGAAAGGAAATCATATAGAAGACCCCAAAATTTTGGTTAATTACTTTTGTTGTTAATACTATTGATCCTAGCTTTATTAAATTGCACATATAGTTATAAGGACGCTTACTTATATTCCACTAGTGACAGACATCACCATCCACTCAACTTCATTCTTTTTCCTCGACTTCTTCAGTTCTTCTTCCTCTGATCAAGTATGTTGTGCAACACAATTAGTCACACAAGACTTCTAAAAATCCAGCACAAATGTATATATCTGTGTTATGGCTTCATGGTCTTAGTCTGACTAGTTAAAGATACTAGAAAATCCTAATTAGTCTTTCTGTGAAATAGAACAGGGCAACAGGCATAACTTCATCTAAATAATATTTAGTTGAAGAAAATGAACCCATAAAGAAATAAATGGTCCAAACATGTGCTGCAGTGTCCAGATCTAGTGTTTGCTTTAATTAGATGACTAGCGTTGCTATGAAAGCTAATCTAGAGGAAATTAACCTGACCAGTAAAATAATATAAGCCATGTAAACTAATACAAGGCATGGCATGACATTTGTATTAGCCTAAAAGTAACCAGGTCATTTAAGCTAATATATAGTTAACAAGCTTTCCACAATTGTGACCAGATCTAGTAGCATCAGTGTTAATCAGGAGTCTAACATTACCATGAGAACCAATCTGGGTGAGGCACAGCTTGAGTCCCCTCAGATTTACTATTTAGATTTTTAAAATATTGAAATCTAACTTCACTCATAAGTAAGTTTTGACTATCATCACCTTCCCATTGGGCTTACCTTAAGTCTACAAAGTAATTTAGTACATGGGTAAGATTTTTTTTCTAGTTGACCAAGAAGAGGTTATGTTGACATTCAGTCAGAACTCTCTCTCTCCGATTCAGATTCCATAAGATGGTATCATGAAAATATCTGATGAGGAACAGGTTATATAAACAGGACGCATACATAGTCTAAGGTGCCAGAAAAATGATTATACTTGGACATGTTCATTAAACTTAGGGCCAAGATGACATATAGAACAAATGTTCAAATATGAAAAAAGAAAATTCCATTTCAAGATCAAAAAGGGAACCAATATGAGAGGGTTTCACCATTAAAATAATAAATAAGAGATGAAGGAGTAGTATTTCACTTACGTCATATGTATCTACAAGTGCAAGGAAGTTATTTGGCAAAGCCAATGCATAGGATGTGAATGCTGCCAGCTCACTTTGATTGGTGTCACCAAAAGTACCTCGTAATGAATCAGCCCGCTAAAAGCATGACGAGATAAATTCATCAGTTAACAACTAAGAATAAGCTACAGGTGGAACTGAAACGAAAAGGAAACAGGCCTAACCTAAACTCATGCAGCAGAGAAAAAGATATTGTTAATATGTCACCATGGAAACTAGATAAGAAGGAAAATTTAACTTGGGAAAACACATTATTTTCATGTTCACATTTGCAAACTGCTTTAACTAATTAGCAAATCTGAGTGGGTGAGTCTAAATGCTAAATGTCAGGTCGAACAGGTAAGCATGTGCTGTGATTCAGTATAAACCAAATCAGTTTAATGTATTTAGTATTTCCGGTCACTTTTCTCATCAAAGTAGCTCAATCCCAAAAAAACGGTGGTAACAGTGAAATCATTGTCTCGGCTGAAAAAGAAATATTAGTCATGTA
Source organism: Asparagus officinalis (assembly GCF_001876935.1). Taxonomy (NCBI): domain Eukaryota; kingdom Viridiplantae; phylum Streptophyta; class Magnoliopsida; order Asparagales; family Asparagaceae; genus Asparagus; species Asparagus officinalis. Next base: position 9,236,367 of record NC_033797.1, read on the forward strand.
ATGTGCTAGAGTAATCTAACTACCAACTAATTACCAGCGTATTTTAATAGATTATGCTTACCGGAATATGAATTCGCAGCATCAATCTTACCAAACTTTAGTGCACACTTTGGTTCATTTATGGGTATGGAAACAGGGCATGCTACTTTAAGTGGTTCAATAGAAGGATGGTAAGCTTAATCCAATATGTATCCTAGAACCTGAGTGTTCGCATTAATTTTACTAAGTTTTTAGCACAGTTTGGTTCATTTATGGAAATGGGAACATGGTACGATTCTTTAAGTGGTACTAATTTAAGGATGGTAGGCTTAATCCGATTGGCATTTAGCGCCCTGGACCATTGCGAGTGTTCACTAGGGTCATTTTAATGTGCATGTGGCTAGATAGGAGACATATGAGGGCGTATAAGATCAAGTGCTATGATAATAGAAGTTTTCATCTTTTGCCATCTATAGAGTATTCTTTCGCCTTTTCCTCCTTCGTCTTTACTGTATATAGGATAACCCTAAATTTAAGTACTGCTATTTATATTCTTTAATCTTCAAAATATCAAAAGAAAAAAATATATTAGAGGAAAAATGTAAAACCTGCATTTTGTTGAGCCAGCACTCCACCAGGCTAACGAAATCATCACAAGTGCTTGAGCCATCATAACTGCGAAGTGTTTTGTTCACGATCTCATCCAGGCTCTAGTGGGAAAAGAGGACAATTAGACCAGCAAGGCACAAGAAATTAGTAAGTAAAGGTGTCAGCTGCTTAAATGTAATATTGATGTCATACAACAGCATAAACAATTATCAAGTAAGCGTGTCATTAAAACCTTGATATTCTATAAACAATTAGAAGCGTACACAAAGGAAAAAATGTCCAGAATGTATTTGAAGCTCAACAGAATTGGTTTAAGTCTAAACAAGCAGGCTAGATCAATTTTCAGCACAGATCCATCTAATATGGCAGTGAGATGGAAGTAAATCCTCAAGATTCACACCTATAAAATAGTCTCTGGTATCAGACCTTAAATCGAAGGATTTAGAGTCTTTTCCTTTGGTCCTACTCAGTATGTGTTCCAGGACAGCACCGTATTCCAAATCTACTACCGACATGTTCCTCCAGCCTTGAGAGCAGAAAACAAAAACTGTTCAAACCCCAAAAGGATAAATACTGCAACTAATGATATTCTCGCTATTTTATGTCTGTAACTACATCTTAGTTCCCTTGGAGAATGGTGCAAGTAGTTTTGCTCAAAACCTTGCATACATTTCGAGCTCACCAATTCTGTAACTAGTTAATTACACTTCCTCCCTGATGCTTATGATTGTTCTCCATCAACCTGGACTTCTTCTACGTATGTAACTGCATTTTAGTCCCCATAGACAATGGCATAAGCAATCTTGCTTACATCTCAAGTTAATTAATTCGCTAACTTGTTAAGTACGCATCCTTCTTGATGATTATAGTTGTTCTCCCTCAACCTAGTATTTCCTCAACAACCCTTGTTATTACACATATCCTCTATGTGTTTTCTTTTTGGCAACTAGCAACTTTTCCCTCATTTAGTTGTGAAAATTTTTTTTACCTGTTTACATGTAGTTTACACCCATCTCTGTCCACTTTTGGGTTGACACTGTAATTTATTCATCTTGAAAGTTGAATCACGCCATTACCTTGTCATTTCTAGCTTTACTGAAATAAATTCTAATAAGAAGTCCCAGATGGTCAAAGATAATTAGAAGCTAAAAGCATGTAACATTCACTGTCAAGCTTCTAACTAGCATAATAAATATATACAGCCATCCAAGTCCACTATTATGAAATACTGACTTCCATTTTCATAAAGTTAATGACTTATACACAGTCTTGAAGGTTCCTGGCTCTTCATGGGAACACTTTCCCTAATTTCAAGATATCAATGGATGTTGATTGCTCTGGTTTGTAATTATTTTTCAAGAAATCTACAAAACGATACACATATGCCCCAGCCTTTAAGCAAAAAAGATCATGATCAAGTATGAAAAATCAAGAAGACAATAAAGCAGATAAAAAGACAATTGCAAGCTGTTGCTTAGAATATATGCATAGTAGAACATTCAGGTACCACAAATAAAATAAGTGATAACACCCACCATGAATGAACTGACAAAGGCATGTGAATGTGTTCCACGAAGTGGTATGCCAAACAATCTTCCAGCTGCTACATTGCTGGTTGACAATGCAAGATAGAAACTTGTCAACATTCCATAAAAATGTGTATTGAACGTTATAAAATCCAGAATAAAAATTTTGATGTTGAAGTGCTCATATAAGGAATAATTGACACCAGAAATAAGGAAACCCAAATATTAACGAGTTTTAGAAAAGTGGTGTTCAATAAACGAAAGTTGGATTTAACATGTAAGGAAAATCAAATATTGATGAGTCTAAAAGACACAAATATAAGATAGAAAAATGTAAATGTTGTCATTCTATAAAATAAGTATGGAAAGTTATACACCAGAGTACAATTTTGATGTTGAAGTGCTCATAAAAGGAACAATTGACATTAGAAATACGGAGAATGAAATATTGATGAGTCATACAAACATTGGCAATATATGAATGAAAGTTTATTTAAACTTAAAGCACGACACCTTATCACTAAGTCCCAATTAGGACCAGAAGTTTATTGAGAATGGATGGTGCAAAATCAGAAACTGCCAGAAAGTATATGATGGAGACCTGTCAGATATGATAATTAAGAGATATATGACGTCTCAATTTTAAGATAGTGTGACCGGTGCCCATTTCTCAGAATAGTTGGGAATATTAATTACCTATCTTCGTGCATCTAGTTGTATGACCAGCTAATATTTACATATGTGAAAATCATATTCAAGTTAAACTATACCATATATCACTTATACCAAAATGGCAGAATTACTATTACTTCCAGCTGCTTATAGCTTTTGCAGGTGCATGCCACCTTAAATGAAACTTGGGTGAGGGAAATAATAGATATCCAATCTTAACTTAAGAGGATTGACTTGGATGGAACAAGCAACCTATGAAGAATCAGACCAATGAATTTTCAAAAACAAAGTGAACATAGCAGTAAAAATATGGAGGGTAAAGTATTAACCTTGTTGCATCAAATCCTCCCATATAGCAATATCTAGAAGCACTGATTCCACCATCAGGGCCCTGTTATCAGATTGAAGATCAGTTGAATAAATGATAAAAGTGATGGTGTTGCTGTTGATAATGATGATGATGGTCTGAAATATTTGAAGAATGAAAATAAATGTAACCTGAGCACGTCGAAGGCCAAATTCAAGTAAATGTTTTGTCTTTCCAGCAACAAATCTGTGCCTTGCAGCATTCGTGGTCACCAGTGATGCATAATTAACAAGATTTACAAATGGAGTTTCAAGCAGTTGAACCACCTAAATTATATTGCCAACGTAGTTACATCATAAAATGAATGCAAAAAAAAGAGTAAAAGATAAATAAAAAATATTAACATAAAGAACAAATTAGTATTTAAAGTTTTGTATCTCGAGGTATAAGGGGACAGTTGTTGCAGATAGTTACATATACTCACAGCAACTGGTCCTTCAATTCTCATTAAAGGAACCTTGGGAAATACAACGGAGCCCTCAGAAATGGCATAAACCTCAACATCGGAGCAGTCAATCTCCCTTAGATAGTCAAAGAAACCGTCCTGAAATTTCATATCCAGCAATGTTCCATGTCAGGTAGCAATCATGAATTTGTAGAAAATAGATACTTGCCTAGCATATTTCAAATAAACATTGAAGAAGTACACAAAATTTTCTGATGTTCTATATTCACATCATAAGAGGAGCGTGCTAAGCATATCCGTCAGAAATTTATTCAAAAAAAAAAGAGGCTACTTATGAGAATTTTGATATAAGTAGAGTATCCAAATCATTTTGATATTCAAATTAGGAATAACGGGGCATTTCTGATTTGCCTGGTTAGAGTCTAAGAGATGCTCTAACCACAGTTATAAAATGGCCAAGTGTTCAAGGCCCAGAATATCTTAACTGCGGCCATCGAGCTTCCGACTGAAGACCAAATTGAACTAACACAAAAATTACTCACAAATCAACCTTTTTAATCTCTTGGTATAATTCTTTTTTGTTTGAGTGTATGTATATCAAAGCTTGTTGTATACTGAGAACTATTCATCACTTGTCCTTAGCTAGTGAAATGATATGATTTCAGAATAAACCTAATACTTATAGGATCATTTACCTCACACGTAGGCATTACTGAACACAAGAAAGAGATCTCCTCCTCTGTAAATTTGAAATTAGCAATAAACCGGATGCACTCTTCCAGACCACCAAAGATGGTGTATTCGCCACCAAAAGGATTCCTCCGGAAGAAGAGATCAAACCTGCACATAGTAAGATCCAAGGTAAAAAGATCAACAAAATTAACTGGATACTCTCCATTGGGCAAGGACAAAAAGAATATTTAATTCTCTCTAACCTAGTGGCTAATAGCACTTGAGAAAATACATGCATTTGTAGACGTGTACAGCCAAAATCTCATTGCAGGACATGTTCCTAAAATAGCAAAGGAACTGGAGGTTTAATCACCGAAAGAAACCAACTCACCAAAATATTTATCTCGTGTTATATACTAAAATAGCTATCACCGTTATGGGAATGACAAGTGACGGTTGTTTTAGTCTTAATATTAATATTGTTATGGAAATGATATATCTTATCTACTATTAAATCTATCTTTTCAACTTGCATATGTCATGCACCATTATCTCTATATCAATCCTACCAAAATCCAACAATTATTTCATTAATATTGCGGGTGGCAAAATTT
>NC_033797.1:9241221-9284653 GCF_001876935.1 Asparagus officinalis
AATTGTTACAACTCATTTTTTATGGGTATGAGTTATATATGGGTTGAACAAATTACCCAACTAATAACCAGCTTAGATGTGGATCAACTCTAAATACTTGAATAACCCATTAACCAATTTATATCCCATATCCCCAGATAAGTTACGGATAACTTCCCCACTCCCCAGTTCCTCAAAATTCCTCACTGTGGCAAGCAGTGACAACTTTGTTCATCGCAACGGCATAGGAAGGGCAACCATTGGCTCCAACAAGCAGTGAGAGTTTGTTCAGGGTGTCAATATTTGATTGGCGTGGTGATGATGGGTCCACTCTGTGAGAATGTGAGATGATTTTGATTTGGGGTCCATTTGGGCGGGGGGTGAAGAAATTACAGAAACTCAGAAGAATCAGGCAAACCAGGCGGCGGTCGACCGGTCCGGTCGACCGCATTCGTGCACAAAGCTTACTGTGCGACTGAAAGGTGGTCGGTCGACCGGGCCAGTCGACCGTAGGTGTTTCGGTCGACCGGTGCGGTTGACCGAGGGGTTCTCTGCAGTTTTGGGTTTTCCGCTGGGAGCTGGTCGGTCGACCGGACCGGTCGACCGGAATTGATCGCGGTCGACCGTGTCGGTCGACCGACGCTGTTTTGGGCTGGGCTTTCAGGTTTTTGACCCGGTTCGTTTTGTAAGTTCTATATATACCTAAACCTGTTTGTTTGGGGTAGAGGGTTGGACGAATTTGAGCAGCCAAAGAGAGAGAATCATTGCATCCAATTGTGAGAGAGCTTTGAGAGATCTAGAGCTTTGTTTTAGGGTTTGGTCTGAGAGATTTGTAACCCTATTTGTATTCTCTTGATTTCTAGTAGAAAGAACTCCCCCCCTCATTGCCCCGTGGACGTAGGCAACTTGCCGAACCACGTAAATTGTGTGTTCTTGCTGTGATTTTGGTTTGCATATTGTTTGTGGTTTAGTTCGAGTTATTGTTCGTGTTGCCCTAGAAAGCTTCCGCCGCGCACAACTATTGGTATCAGAGCTAGATTGACAACATGAGAGATGCAAGCACGTCAGGTTCGTCTCTAACAAAGGCGATACAGAGTCTGAGCATCAATAACACGAAGATTGATGTTCCGAAGTTCGATGGCAAGATCAATTTTGGATTGTGGAGGTGTCAGGTGATGGATGCTTTGGATGCACAGAATTTGGAGGAGACTCTTGAGTTAAAAGAGAAACCCGCTGAGTTGGAGGATAAGGTTTGGAGAAAGATGAACAGTAGAGCTTGTGGTGTTATTAGGTCATGCTTGACGCCGGATCTTATTTATGATGTTATGAACGAGACGTCGGCGAAGAAGATGTGGGAAACACTCAATGAGAAATATCTTACGAAGAGCATTGAGAATCGGCTTCACTTGAAGAAGAGATTTTACCAGTTCAAGATGAAGAGAGGGGTTTCCATCAGGGAGCATGTCAACAATTTCACTAAGCTACTTTCAGATATGGCCAATGTTGATATTATAGTTGAGGATGAAGACAAGGCGATGCTACTTCTGTGTTCGTTGCCCGAAGATGATTATGGTACGTTCGTTCTCACTATGATCAATGGAAGAACTACAGTTAGCTACAAGGAGGTGACCTCAGCTTTGGTGAACTATGAGTTGAGGAAGAGTGATGGTGAACCCTCCGAGAAGGCATCGGGAGATGCGTTAGCAGTTCGAGGCCGAGATCCAAACTGTCGTCAGTTTAACCGATCAAAGTCAAAGAATAGGAGTGCATATAAGAGTGTTGGTAGAAATCAATGTCGGTATTGTAAAGAAGAAGGACATTGGAAGATTGACTGCCCAAAGTGGAAAGAAAAAGCCGGAAAGAATAAGGGGAAAGCTGTACAAGCTTCAGAAGTGAATGTTGCAAAAGCTATTGGTGAGCATTCAGATTCAGATTCTTCAGGCTATTCATGCCCTGCTTTACCGTCGGTTTGCTATGCGGATTCCACGGAGTGGATGATGGATTCGGGAGCTACATATCACATCTGCCCTAAGAGGGAGTGGTTTTCTAGCTTTGAGGAGCTGGAAAGAGGGGATGTCGTGCTTATGGGTAATGATCACGTATGCCCTATTGGTGGTATTGGTTCAGTCCGGATCAGGATGCATGATGGTGTAGTGAGGGAATTGAAGGAAGTGAGGTTCGTGCCGCAGTTGACGAAGAACATCATTTCTCTTGGGACTTTGGAGGCAGCAGGATATCGAGTGATCTTAGAGGATGCTACAGTGAAGGTCACGAAGGGTTCTATGGTGGTGATGCGAGGTGTCAGGGAAAACTACCTATACTACTTGAAGGGCAAGACAGTTACAGGGGGTCTGGCAGCTTCTATCACTACAGAGGAGGACACTACCACCTTATGGCACATGAGACTTGGACACACAGGAGATAAGTCCCTACAGTCATTGGCTAAACAGGGGCTATTGAAAGGTGCTAAGACCTGCAAGATGGAATTGTGTGAGCATTGTGTACTTGGGAAGAAGACTAGAGTGAAGTTCGGCACCGCTGTTCATAACACCCAAGGTACATTGGATTATATTCACACGGACGTTTGGGGTCCTTCCAAGAACACATCTCTTGGTGGGGCCAACTATTTTGTCACTTTCATTGATGATTATTCCAGGAGGAATTGGGTATACCCGATGAAGCATAAACATCAGGTCCTGGATATTTTTGTGGAGTGGAAAAAGAAAGTGGAGCTGCAGACAGGTAGAAAGGTGAAGACTCTACGTTCAGATAACGGTGGAGAGTACAAGAGTGATCCGTTTCTGCAGTTTTGCCGGGATCACGGCATTAGAAGACACTTCACAGTTCGAGAGACACCGCAACAGAACGGGGTGGCTGAGAGATTGAACCGTACCTTGCTGGAGAAGGTGCGGTGTATGATGACGCAGAGTGGATTGCCTAGATCTTTTTGGGCCGAGGCGTTGGTTTATGCGAGCCATCTTGTGAACAGGTTGCCGTGCACTGCGATAGACGGGAAGACTCCTTTGGAGCGTTGGTTTGGTTCGGAGGCTAGTGACTATGAGTCGCTTCGGATATTCGGGTGTCCAGCTTATTATCATGTCAGTGATGGTAAATTAAATCCGAGAGCGAGGAAAGCAGTCTTTGTGGGATTTAGAGATGGAGTCAAAGGCTTCAAATTATGGGATCCACAGGACAAGAAGATAGTTATTAGCAGAGATGTCACATTTGACGAGACGTACATGATGAGGCCTCGAGCCCCTCAGCAAGTGGAGGGAGACCAGACAGGAGAGATATCACAGCAAGTGGAGGTTGATGTGACTCCACCCACTCCAGAGAACGCTGTATCCATTGAGGCTCCTACAGAGGTGACACTGGGAGGAGATGAGGTGATAGTTGGGCAGATAGAAGATACAGTGGATCATGGGACTCAGGAACATGATCATGTTCAAAGGACCATTGCAGCAGATAGACCGAGGAGAGAGATTCGTCGGCCAGCTAAGTATAATGATGTCATGGTCGCATATGCATTATCAGTGGAGGTCGTTGATGATATGGTTCCAGCCACATTCAGGGAGGCAGAGTCTAGCCCCGATTCGATCAGGTGGAGGGAAGCTATGGAGGAGGAGATGCGGTCTCTTCAAAAGAACGACACTTGAACACTTGCACATCTACCTAAGGGTAAGAAAGCTATTGGTTGCAAGTGGGTATATGCGAAGAAGGAGGGATCTTCTATTGGGGACATTCGGTTCAAAACCAGATTAGTTGCCAAGGGATATGCACAGCTTGAGGGCATTGATTATAACGAGGTATTTTCACCCGTTGTGAAGCATTCGTCGATTCGGATTTTATTAGCGTTGGTGGCACAGTTGGATTTGGATTTGGTCCAGATGGATGTGAAGACAGCCTTTCTACACGGTGATTTAGATGAGGAGATCTACATGACACAACCACAGGGTTTTAAAGCTGCAGGAAAAGAAAATTTGGTTTGTAAGCTCAAGAAGTCTCTTTATGGTTTGAAGCAGTCACCAAGACAGTGGTATAAGAGATTCGACGGCTTTATGATTGGCCAAGGGTACACGAGGAGCTCATATGACCCATGTGTTTATATGTACAAGCTACAGGATAGTGAGCTCATATATTTGCTTTTATATGTTGATGATATGCTTATTGCTTCCAGGAATTCTTCAGCTATTCAAAAGCTGAAAGAGGAGTTATCATCCGAGTTTGAGATGAAGGATCTTGGAGAGGCAAAGAAGATATTGGGTATGGAGATCGAGCGAGACAGGGTGAAGGGGAAATTGAAGCTTACACAGAAGAGCTACTTGCAGAAGATGTTGAAGAAATTCAGCTTTGATGGCAATGCAAAAGCAGTTAGCACACCATTGGCTCCCCACTTCAAGCTTTCAGCGTTGATGTCACCTGTTTCAGTTGAGGACAGAGATTATATGTCGAAGATCCCATATGCTAGTGCAGTAGGTAGCTTGATGTATGCGATGGTGTGTACAAGGCCAGATTTGTCACAGGTCGTGAGTATGGTATCGAGATACATGCACGACCCCGGGAAGGGTCACTGGGAGGCCGTGAAGTGGATTCTACGGTATGTTCGAGGCACCGTGGAGGTTGGTTTAGTATTTCAGAAGGATGAGAATGATGGGCAGGCTTGTATTGGATATGTGAATTCAGACTATACTGGAGATCTTGACAAACGTCGGTCTACGTCAGGTTATGCTTTTACATTGGCAGGTGCACCTGTATGTTGGCGTTGCACGCTTCAGTCCACAGTGGCTCTCTCTACTACAGAGGCAGAGTATATGGCAGTTACTGAAGCTATTAAGGAGGCTTTATGGTTGCGTGGATTATTGGAGGACTTGGGGATTGCTCAGGAGACTATTCGGATATATTGTGATAGTATGTCGGCTATCTATTTGGCAAAGAACCAGGTTTATCATGCTCGCACGAAACACATCGACGTCAGATTCCACTTTGTACGGGACGTCTTGGATGATGGAGATGTCATATTGGAGAAGGTCCACACAAATGACAACCCTGCAGATATGTTGACCAAAGTTGTTTCAGGAGTAAAATTTGGTCATTGTTTGAAGTTGTTGAACATCCTTCAGTGCTGAGGCCGTTGGCGGCCATTTGGGTGAACTACATTCGGTTTGATTCCTTGGGCAAGAGGATACGTAGGCAGTCTTTCAGATGCAGCCGGTTTGATCAGTTGTTTCAGATGGGGGGGAGATCGTGTTCTAGCTCGAGTATTGTTCCTGGACTTGTTGAGGAACTATTGGATGTTTTGGTATCGGCTCAGTTTTGGTGGAAACATTCGCCGAGGTGAAGAATTGAAGAAATTACAGAAATTCAGAAGAATCAGGCAAACCAGGCGGCGGTCGACCGGTCCGGTCGACCGCATTCGTGCACAAAGCTTACTGTGCGACTGAAAGGTGGTCGGTCGACCGGCCCGGTCGACCGATCGCGGTCGACCGTGTCGGTCGACCGACGCTGTTTTGGGTTGGGCTTTCAGGTTTTCGACCCGGTTCGTTTTGTAAGTTCTATATATACCTAAACCTGTTTGTTTAGGGTAGAGGGTTGGACGAATTTGAGCAGCCAAAGAGAGAGAATCATTGCATCCAATTGTGAGAGAGCTTTGAGAGATCTAGAGCTTTGTTTTAGGGTTTGGTCTGAGAGATTTGTAACCCTATTTGTATTCTCTTGATTTCTAGTAGAAAGAACTCCCCTCCTCCTTGCCCCGTGGACGTAGGCAACTTGTCGAACCACGTAAATTGTGTGTTCTTGCTGTGATTGTGGTTTGCATATTGTTTGTGGTTTAGTTCGAGTTATTGTTCGTGCTGTCCTAGAAAGCTTCCGCCGCGCACAACAGGGGGGTATTTGGTTGATTATTGATTGCAATGTTAGGGATGGTATAAACCGTTCATTCGTTAATTTAATAAACCATTTGATAAATGGGTCAGGTATCTTAACCCATTTAGTAAGTGGGTCGGGTTCGGGTCAACCTTATACTTTGTTAATATGTCACTTCACCTTCCCTCTTCTCTTCTCTTCTCTTCTCTTCTCCCTTTCCCAAACCCACAACATCATCTCTCTAATCCCTGTGCATTACCCATGTAATAAACTACTTTATAGCTATTGCCAAACTACATGCATTACAGATTTGTTAGTGTCTCGCTTCGCCTTCCCTGTTCTCTTCCCTCTTTCCCAAACCCACAACCACTCAATCATCTCTCTAATTCCCGTGCATTAAACCTGACTTTTCAGCTTTGCATGACCACCTCAGCATCCTTTCTATCGCAATTCATAAATTATCCCATTAATATTCCGCTTCCCCTTCTCTCCCCCTCCTCTCTGTCTCAAACCCACCGCCACCAGACCATCTCTCTCAAGTTCCTGCGCATTACCCAGGTGACGAGCTACCTCATGTCCAATATCGTGGCCAAATTTACGGTCTTGAATAACAAATTCACCTAATTTACGCCAAGAAAATCAACGAACTAAAGAAAAGGTGCGAAGGGAGCTTGGGAAACTTACACGGCTCGTTCTTGATGCTTGCCAGCTTTCCAGTAAGCGTAGGCCATGGTGAACTGATAGAGGTCGGTGAGCAGCGGACTCACCATCGGGTTCGTCGGGCGCCCGATAGCTTCGCCGTCGATCGATCCATTTGAATCTGTCATCGCCGCTGAATTCTCCGTCGACGGTTTTATTCTTTCTAGGTTTATTTTTAGGGTTTTTTGAGGAATTGGGGATGTTGAGGCGACGAGTCGACAGTGATGGTTCGACTGGGGTGGACGGTGAGGGTATGGTATCCGGTTGGTGGGCCCCACAGAAGGAACCGTTAGGATTGGGGAGCGCAGGATCCGGTGTGTCCTCAAGATCATCGGTATGGTACTTCTCTTACTTAGTTTGTTGACATCTGGTTCCGGTGATGAATGAGCTATACTTCTATGTTTTGGATATTTCTTAGCATTGCATCTTAAAAAATAATAATAAATTCTAGAAAATATTCACTATATATATATCGTGTTAAGATAGTACCAGGATACTCATCCCCGCTAATCCGGCCGGTTGAAAGATTTCAATATAAAATTAATGGAGTTTTAGTTCGCTTTTTCAGGCTAGGTTATTGAAAAAATATAAAAAAAAAAGTAGTATTAATACAGATTCTATCAAAACCACCCCTATAAGAGTATGGGGATCTATACCATAGAAGAGTATTATAATTCTCAAACTAACCCTCTAACTACCATGAATGGTATAGATCAGCTCTTTCTGTAGGGGTGTTCAAATAGAATTATTATAGGGCAATTTGACATAACTAGAATAACAAATAACCTTATCAAAACTTAACCACGTCATGCTAGGTCAGTAATCAGGTCAAGAGCATATTATGATTTATCATAACCTGGTTAGAGGAATCAAGGAATGGTCCAATCTTAAACTCAGGTCTAATTTTAATCTAAGGGGGGGTATTAGTTGAGGACTTTTAAATGGGACTAATACTTCTTTTAGGATTTAACTTTAAGTTGTTATATATTTATGATTATGCCTTGAATTTCAACTTTAAGGTCTTATTGGTTTAGGAGTATGGATTTGGATTTAGCTTTATGATCTTATTGGTTATTTAGGTTTATGATCAGGGCTAAGATGTTCAAATCCAAATCCAAATACTACTTATACATTTTAGTGAAGATATTTCCAAGAAAAAAAGTCCACGTAAAAAATAATGGACTGTGATCTCACCTCTATTGGATTTTCCCCCCCCCCCCCCCCGCCCCCCTTCGTTTGATGAGCTCCGGTATTAACAAATAAACACACCAATATCTAATATTTTCAAAACATTTTATGCCACATTTGGTATGCGGAAATTGAGTCAAGTGAGAATGAAGATGAAGTTAGGAATGAAATGGATTTGATGTGGAAATGGAGTACTCATTCTTATTATTATGTTTGAGTGCGATTAGAGAATTACGTGGGAATATATTTAAGAATGATATATTCGGAACATGCTTTATTATTTTTATTATCATTTAAGTGGAAAAAATCAATTCCTTTGTAACTCGTTGAAAATAGCAATTCCCACATCAAGGAGAAAGTGATGGAAAGTGAGAATGGCATTTGTAGCAATTCAAAAACACATTATATTTGGTTAGAAACATTAGTTTTGAGGAGGAATTGGCTTCAGATCCAATCCATACAGTTACTTTTGACAATAACAGGTATAGGAACCTGAATATTGTCAAAAGTAACTGTATGGATTGGATCTGAAGCCAATTCCTCCTCAAAACTAATGTTTCTAACCTTATTTCTCCCAAAAAACTCAACATCCTCAAAGAATGTTGTTGTTCCCGTCTTAAAAATATTCCTTAGTGTGGGATCATAAAACTTATAGCCCCTAGAGCGTTCAGAGTACCCAATAAAGTAGCTGTTAAATGTTTTGGAGTCCAATTTCTTTTTATTTGGCCTATAAGACCTTGCCTCAGCTGGACATCCCCAAATATGTAAATGCTTTAAACTGGGCTTTCGACCAGTCCAAAGCTCATAAGGTGTTTTAGCAACTGCTTTACTTGGTACTCTATTCAGAATGTAAGCTGCTGTCTTTAGTGCTTCTCCCCAGAGAGACTTTGGTAAAGAAGAATAAGAGATCATACTTCTTATTTAATTTACATTTAGTACCACGTGATTCCACATGCAAGGATTCATTATAAGAAGCAGTTGTATCAAGCAAACATAGGTTGTCACAAGTACTCAAGTAACCAGTACCTATAATAATTGAATTAAAAGATAAATTAAATTGATTGTTTCCAAATGAACAAGAGTAACCTGATTTGTCCAATACAGAAACTGAAATCAAATTCCGTCTAAAAGACGGTACTACAAAAGTATCTTTTAAATCCAAATATGAACCAGTTCATAACAGCAACCTAAAGTGCCCAATTGCTTCCACATCTACTGACTGATCATCGCCCACAAAGATGTATCTTTCACCATCACTTGGCTTCCGGTAGCTCAGGCAGCCCCTTCTTAGCACGCCAGGCGTGCTATTTGGTACAATCCTTCTTTACGTGTCCAGACTTGTTACAGAAGAAACAAATCCTGACCATCCTTATGTTGTTTCTTCTGAACAGGACCCTTAGCAGCTTCATTATCATTCTTTCTTTTCTTGCCCTTATCCTTAGAGGCATAGGCCAAATGAGCACTTTCAGTCTTATCTTGCTTCAACATGTCTTCTTCTTGCACACAGTATGAAATGAGCTCATTTAGATTCCATTTCTCCTTTTGACAGTTATAACTGACCTTAAACTGATTGAATTGTGCAGGAAGAGACAACAGAACCAGATGTACCAATAACTCATCACAAAGATCGAGTTTAAGTACCTTAAGCTTTGAAGCAATATGAGACATTTCCATAATGTACTCCCTGATATTTCCTTTGCCCTTATACTTCATTGAAATCAAGCGAGCTAAAAGTATGCTTGTTTCTACCTTATCGTTTTTCGCAAAACGTTTTTCAATTCCGGCAAGGAAATCTTTAGCTTTAGTAATCCCTTCGGATTCTATGCCCCTGAAGGCTTCCGGAATGCCGCGCTTAATGATCATTAGACTCATGCGATTTGAACGCTCTCATTTCTCATACTTCTTCTTTGCATCAGGAGTGCTATCCGCATTAAGAGGTTGAGGTTGTTCAGTTCTTAATGCAAAGTCTAAATCCATGCAGCCAAGAACAATTAAAATGTTCTCTTTCCAAACCTTGAAATTAGTCCCATTGAGCATGGGAATTGAGTTGATGTTAGCAGAAATTGTTGCAGCAGATGCATTAGCTGAAATAAAACAAAAATGCTCACATCAATAACCATAATCAATAAAATTCAAATAATGACAATCCCCATCTAAGATATCGGGCACAACATTAATATCAAGTGTTTGGACAGTAATATTAACTTGTAAGTGATACCTTGTTGCAATGATCAAACATTGACAATAACTCATGTCAAATAATGAAACTATCTTTGGATCGATTCATTATTCACATGTAAACCATATAATTGTCACACGCTTATCATCGCAGATGTGTATACAGTCTAAATAAATATTAACCTTCCTTTGGGCCGATTAAATATTTACACGAAAGCATACGCACAAACATCTCACATTCCTCATGAACAATCTACACAAGAGAGGTTACTTTGGCAACTTCTTGTTTCAATTAATCAATTGGAGTGAGAGACAACATTAATTCCTTAGTGTCATAATATTTGAATTAAATAATTGATTAAAAACCAAATTAGATTTTAATTAAAAGTTTTAATTTAAATCAACTGAATTTCCAAAAAACTTAATTGGGGTCTCACAGCTTAATTAGGGCCCATAACTTAATTGAATAAATTAACTATACCAAAGTAGACCCATGAAAAGCTGAAGCTTAACCATAGTGAACACGAAGTTCGCTTGACTTCGAACGCGAGGTTTGACTGTATTGAGTACGAGACTCACTTAAGCACGAACGCGAGGTTCGGTTGAGAACGAACGCGAGGGTCGGTTGTTTGATAAAAGAACGCGAGGTTCAACTTGGGAACGAACGCGAGGTTCGTTAAAAAAAATGAACGCAATGTTCAACTTAAGTACGAACGCGAGGTTCGACTGAAGCACGAACGCGAGGTTCGACTGAAGCACAACGTGATGTTCGACCTGAGAATGAACGCAACGTTCAACGAACGCAACGTTCGACGAACGCAACGTTCGACGAACGCATGTTTCATTAGAGAACGAACGTGGGTTCGTTTGAGAACGAGCTCAGGGTTCGTTTGAGAACGAGCTCAGGGTTCGTTTGAGAACGAGCTCAAGGTTCGTTTGAAGCTTTCAAGCCTCGCCAAAAATTGAGGTAACCACCTCCTTAATTTCCGCACGTTTTCACGCGCACGAACCCCTTGAGGGTTTAATCTGAAACCGCTGCCGCTGAATCAACTCCGACGAGGAGTTTTTTTTTTTTTAACTCAAATCATTTAGATCCAAACCTCAAAAATTGAATCAAACACAAAAGGAATGAACTTTAGAGTTCATTGAATCAAACACAAAAGGAATGAACTTTAGAGTTCATAAATGCTACAGATCCAAAAATCGAAAGAAAAACCAAACAACATGAGAATTTTACAGATCCAAAAATCGAAAGAAAAACCAAACAACATGAGAATTTTACTATTCATCCGAAAATAAAAAATCTCCACTGTTCATCCGGAAAAATATTTTTCACTGTTTACCCGAAAATAAAAAAATGCTGTTCATCAAAAAAATAAAACGGTTACTGTTCATCCGAAAATAAGAAACTTTACTGTTCATCCATGAACGGATCCGAATCAAAAACAAATTAAGATCAAAGAACCCTAATTTTAATCTTAATCTCTTAGAACAAATCAATGGTGGCTCTGATACCACTTGTTAGATCTAATAAAAACTTGAGATCTAAAACCATAAAGCCATGATTGAATTCAAAGAGATTAACAAGAATCAAAAGGTGCGGAAGCATATACCTGAATCCATTGAAGAAAACTTGATTAGGGTTTTGATGATCTTCTAACCTTAGGGTTTCTCTCTTATGGATCTCTTTAGATGGAGATAAGAGAATGAGAGTGGTTAACCCTAGATTAAGGACCATAACCCCTTATATATAGGTATTGTACATTTGTAATTTGGCCCCTCATCAAATTATAATTACAACCTGATATCTGCACATATAACCCCCATGATTTATTTAAATACCTATTAACCCAAATTGATTGATCACTTTAAGTGGGTTATCCTTAAAGATAGTAATACACATTGATTAATCATATGTGCCCACAAATAGATTTAATTAGATTTAAATCCAACAGTACTCATTCTTATTATTATGTTTGAGTGTGATTAGAGAACTACGTGGGAATATATTTAAGAATGATATATTCGGAACATGTTTTATTATTTTTATTATCATTTAAGTGGAAAAAATCAATTCCTTTGTAACTCGTTGAAAATAGCAATTCCCACATCAAGGAGAAAGTGATGGAAAGTGAGAATGGCATTTGTAGCAATTCAAAAACACATTATATTTGGTAAGCATGAATGATAAATTGGAATTACATTTCATTACTGTCATAGTTATTTTAAAAAACATTTAATATATTCAATTTATCTAATTTTTATTAAAATTTTAAATATAGATCACACATAACAAATTTAATAATTAGTTTAGTATATTTAATAATTACTTTTAGTTATTTAGCATATATCATATTAAATAAATTTATTTTCAAATACTTTTAGTATATTTAATAATTTAAAAATTAAATATCCTTTTTAATATGTTATACTATTTAATCATTTGGAGCTTTAATATTTAAAATTATGTTTGTTAATGGCTGTTTAACACTTGGCCCCAAATTTCATTCAAAAGATTTAAAATCCTTTGAAAAAGCTCCAAGACTCCAACCAAAATATTCTAGTCCTAACACAAATCTTAGAATGTAGAGTTTTTGAACAATAGTCCAATAATCCAAACAGGGCCGGCCCTGGGATAAGCCCACCAAGCCCCGGGGCTGGGGCAACCCAGGACCGGGGGGGCAACCATCTCGATTACATCCTTCACCCCTCAAACCGTAATAATTTTCGAAGTGGACTTTGTAAGAGGGCTTTTATGCAAAAAATGTTAGGGGTTCTATTAGTAAAAAACTCTTATTAATACTCAAAGCCCTACCCAACTCCTCCTGTATTTCCGTCAGCCTCTTCTCCTCATTCTCGTCTCTATTCTGCCGCTCACAAAAAAAACAGAGAGAATCTGAATCGACGGAGACACCGCTCTGTTTCGTTGTCTCTGTTCCGTCAGCATCCAACTCCTCCTTCCCGTCTCTGCTCCCATCCTTCGGACCACCCCGCTGACTCCTCCTCCGACGGTCCGATCCAGTCACCCAAAAGACGGAGAGAATCTGAATCGACTTATCAACGTCGACGACCGATCGGTCCACCAAAGAAACACAATCAGATATTTTTTTAAATAAATAATTTTAGGGTTTTTTGGACGGAAATTTGGGGTTTTGATGTTTTGCAATGAAATTAAGATTTCTGATTTTGAATCTTGGCTGAATATTAGTTGTTGAATTAGGAGTTATGATGTTTGGGCGGTTTCGTGTAGTTTTTGTTTTGAAACTGGAAATTAGATTTGATTTAGTTATTTGGGTGGCACAGTTATGCCTTCTGACTAGTTTCTCACGGTCTCCATAAGTTTAAAAGAAGCTTATCAAAGTTGAAAGATAGAAAGAGAAAATAATGTTTACTTGTTAAAAAGTTCATCTCCCTTCTAGTCATCTAAAACTCGAAAATCCTAATGGACGATAATCTGATATATCTCTATTTGGTTTTAATTATAATCTCAATTTAACTTTGATTTGATGACATTCATATTATTGGATTGCTATCTAGATTAATTGTTTGATTGTTTTAATAATAATGATATTACTAAGTCTTCGTTCCGGCATCAGTTTAGTTGATTGTTGTGATTTCATATATGTTATCTTCGCATTACCATGTCACAGGATTGATTAAATGGATTGACAATGATATCAATTAAAAATGAATACTTTGAGAAACTCGAGTATGATGACTTAATTGAAGAATTCGCTTCAAAAAATTCAAGGAGAAGTGTTTTTCCTTGAATTAAATTGTAGCACAAATATAATTTTTTCTTATAGAAATATTGATTTTGCAAGAGAATATTATCAGTTTGAACCCAATATAGAACGCTAAAGGGTATTATATGTATTTATTTTTATCGTTATTATTCGTACCAAAATTTTAATATAAGAGGCAACCAAAATTGGATTGGGTTAGGGCAACCCAAACCTCGGGGCCGGGCCTGAATCCAAGTCTTATCAAACAATCCAAAATGAATAACAAGATAACCGAGGATATTTAGATAACCGAGGGTTCGATCTAATCAAACACGGAGTAGACCCTTGACAGTATGTATCCTTTCAAAACGAACCGCATGCGAGCGGGGCGGTTCCCAACCTTGGACGTGCAAAGTAGGGATCAAAACAGACATTTCACCGAGCCGGTTGAAGGTTGACAACCGCTCGTTCCGAGGGGATTATTTGTATTCAAGTCACGATGCCGGTCTAATCATGCACCCGATTGCTGTTGAAATGCACTGTGCGCCCCTGTTTTGTTGATTTCGGAGTACGCATTTTGCTAAAATAATGAAACCTCGGGCCGACTCAAACATGCCCCAAGGAATTTTCTGGTACCGCGTATACGCGCACGACATGTTTCGGAATTTTTATGAAAGCAAGATGGTAGCATGTAAGATCGTTATCTACTGGTGATTGGACATAAAAAAAATCAACCTAGTTTCAAAATGCCCAAGTGGGCACGTGGAAGCAATGATTGCAAAGATTTAAAAAGGGACGGCGTTTAATATATTGGTCCCTCACACATTAATTATTTTCACGTTAGCCCACAAATCATTACGATTGCTGTCTGGTCCACCCACTCCCCCCCCACCCCACCCCACGCCACATCACCACCACAAAAAAAAGGTTCGTGTGTGTTGCTCCAAATTAATCTATATTTTGTTAGTTTTTTTGCTTTTGCTATGATTACTTTCAGTCATTAACCCAACAAGGCAGATTGTTGTCGTGTTTAACTCTAATTCATTAATTATCTTTTATAGTAACAATATCTCATCTACTTCTTCATGGAAAATGAAATTTGAGAAAAGAGAAACGATCGAAGGAGAAGAGGGTATGAATCTGTGTTCATATGTAAAGAAGGGCATAACCGAAAATCCGAGTCAAAAGGTCAGGTTTTAAGGACTGCTGCTCTTAATCCACACTATCATGGACGATCGAAGGATTTGGGACTAAATGACCATTTCGATGATTTGGGAGACCAATTTGAAAATAAAAGATGCGAGGGGCCAATATGTAAAACCCTTAAACTATATTTCAACAATTGATCAAAAGAGGCAACAACATTTTCTTTCTAGCCATGTCGTTCCACTCGTCCATTTATTTCCTTATCGACAAAAGAAAATGTTTCAAGAGCACAAACTTTAAAATCTGTAGCAGAAAATCAGAACATCACACAATTCTTCTCTGTAATCTCCATACCAGACCAAAAATATCTGTTAACCCATTACTTTCACCATAATATGTGGGATGTACACCAATTGATAGTCACGACATTACCCAATTGATAATATTTTTTTTAAACGCGGCACGAAATTGAAACTATGATTGTGAGAGTCATATCAGATAATTAACTGACGAATAGTTATGTTGACGCGGTTCATGTTATGCTAAATTGGACTTGATCCGTCGTTTTAATTACAGGGTACGAAACCCAAAACTATAACGTGGTTAATTAGTATTGAATTACCTTCGAGCTTGTATAACCTCGCTTATTTTGACACCACTTGTATAGCCTGAAGAGTCAGCACCTTAATACTTCAATGTTATTAAAACTTGAGAATCTTACTTAGAAATGTCCAAATATTTCAACCCTTATATTTATTGAATATATTGTTAAACATCCCTAATTCTATATTAAACTTACCCTGATTATATTTGAACATCCACACACCCATTACTTTCACGATAAGTACGTATTCGATTATACCAAGCTATAACTTGACATTACCCCGTTGATTGATGGATTAATACATTACAATGATAGGGGTTATGCCGTCTTTAACTACAAGCCCAAAGCGGAGCCCAAAATCTCCGAACTATAATCGAACGCATAATACGAAACCGACCGCATCTTCCATATTTTCGCCTAGTCCCTGAAATCTTCAAGTGTGTTGAATTGGCCCCGCAAGTCTTCATATTTTGAAATTAGTATGTTATGTATCTCGAAATTAGTCCCTCAATATTTCAGCCTAGTGCTATTTAGCCTTAGGGAGACTAATTTAAGAACACTTAAAAAGATTCGGAGGGACTAATGATAAACACGAATATTTGTTGGGCTAAGTTCAAAGTATGAAAGATGCGGGGCGAAATAAATAAAGTCATCCTCTCTCCTCGAAAAAAAAGCGCGGCAAAATTTCAAGCGGATTCCCCTTCTCCCTCCACTCTCCAGTCTCCCCCCACAAATTTCAGTGCGTCCCGCTCCTCCAGTTGCCGCCAACATTTCAAAACCCTAAAATCTTCCCCAAGAAGCCACCAACCTTTCAAAGCCCTAGATACCCTTATCCTCCATTTAAACACCCCCCACCCCCAATCTCCTCTCATCGCTCACAACCCATTCGACGAAATTCCTCACCCAAATCGGAGCCCTAGGTTTCAGTCATGTACGTAGTCAAGAGAGACGGCAGGCACGAGCCCGTCCACTTCGACAAGATCACGGCGAGATTGAAGAAGTTGAGCTATGGATTGAGCCACGAGCACTGCGATCCTGTGCTCGTCGCGCAAAAAGTCTGCGCCGGGGTTTACAAGGGCGTCACCACGAGTCAGCTCGACGAGCTTGCGGCCGAGACGGCGGCATGACTGCTAACCACCCGGATTATGCTTCGGTAATTGTCGATCTTGGATTTTTTGAGGCTCGATTTTGATTCATTGAATCTCGGGTTTTGATTAATTGGATTGTTAAAAATCGGATTTTGACAGCTTGCTGCGAGGATTGCGGTCTCGAATCTGCATAAGAACACGATGAAGTCGTTCTCTGAGACGTAAGGATTGTTTTTCTCGTTTTGCTTGTTTATCATGATACATGTTTTTTTATTGATAATTTAACTTAATTTGGTTATTAAAATTGGGTTTTCAGGATTAAGTTGATGTATCATCATTTCAACGAGAGATCGGGGCTCTCAGCGCCTTTGGTTGCCGATGATGTTTATGAGATAATCATGAAAGTAATGCCCCTTAAAAAACTTAAATTTCCTCCCAGTATTCTTATGTTATCTTTTTGCAATAATAGCTCGAAGTTAAGGTTCCTTTTAAGTAGATTATTTGTTGACATGGTTATTCTATATTCTGACATAACTTCTCAATTTAGGTCGTGATAATTGATCTTTTATATTGATCAAAATACTATACTTCACCGATCAAGTTGTCTCATTCTTACACATTAACTGCAATTCTTACTCATTTTGATGGAACAATGCTTTGGATTTTACCCATCTTTATAAGTTTCTAATAAATTAGCTTTAGGCAGTTAAGACTGTAGTGGTGTTTCGTACCCATCTGGGACATGCTAGATAACAAAAATGATCTCAAATCATGCGCGATTGATTTAATGTTGTTATAATTTGATTAGTTATTATGTTAATATTTTTTTAACTATTTTCAATTTTATTTGTTGCAGAATGCAGCTTATTTGGACAGTGAGATAATTTATGATAGAGACTTTGATTATGACTACTTTGGTTTCAAAACTCTTGAGAGATCCTATCTCTTAAAAGTCTCTGAAAAGGTTGTAGAAAGACCTCAACACATGCTGATGAGAGTTGCTGTTGGAATTCACAAGGAAGATATTGATTCTGCTGTCAAAACATACCATCTAATGTCACAGCGGTGGTTTACACATGCTTCTCCTACCTTATTTAATGCTGGCACTCCTCGTCCTCAGGTATTGTTCTTTTTCCTTATATTTTTTTATGAGTTGAAGGTAGTTTGAAATTAATCCTCTGATTCAAGTGGAATTGTATGTTGCCAGTTAAGCAGCTGCTTCCTTATTTGTATGAAAGATGATAGTATCGAGGGCATATATGACACTCTCAAGGAGTGTGCTGTTATAAGCAAATCTGCTGGAGGAATTGGTGTTTCTGTTCACAATATTCGTGCAATGGGCAGTTATATTCGTGGAACAAACGGAACTTCTAATGGTATTGTCCCAATGTTAAGGGTGTTTAATGACACTGCTCGCTATGTTGATCAAGGGGGAGGCAAGAGGAAGGGTAATTTTGACATGACCAACTGATTTGCTGATTTTATTTAGTCCATTCATTAAGTAGTTCGTTGAAAATTTGTTACTTTTGTTGCATTTAGGTGCATTTGCGGTGTATTTGGAGCCTTGGCATGCGGATATATTTGAGTTTCTTGACCTCAGGAAAAACCATGGGAAGGTATTCACACCGCAACAGGGCACATGCATTATGCAGATGCACTTATTATTATAGCTTTTGCTTATTTTTATTGTTTGATGAATCTATCTGATTCTAATCCACTGTAGTATCCAATAACTTGTTAATGGTCAATTACTCATATTTGAACACAGTGCATGTTAATCTAAAAAGAATACGATTAAAAGATGCATTATTCTTCAAGATTTTCACTTTCACGCAATGTATTTGCTCATTTACAGATACATGCACT
The DNA here is from genome assembly GCF_001876935.1 of Asparagus officinalis. Classification (NCBI taxonomy): domain Eukaryota; kingdom Viridiplantae; phylum Streptophyta; class Magnoliopsida; order Asparagales; family Asparagaceae; genus Asparagus; species Asparagus officinalis. The sequence goes on from NC_033797.1 coordinate 9,259,557, forward strand.
GTCAGTTTGGTGATGTAATAAATACACTGCCTAAGATAAGCAGATGCCTTCCTGAGAAAATGACCATTGCTTAACTTGAGCTTATATAGATATTTGATGTCAAGCATATGATTCTTAGCCTCTCGCATGTTAAAATTGTATATAATATAGTATTATCCTTTACGCAATGTATTTCCAGTATTGGTGGAACTTGTTTCCCATGCTAAGCTACCATGTGCTATTTTAGCCCTTGTCTTAAATGTGTTTATATAAAAGAAATTCTTTTTTTTAATTTATCTTTGCAATGAAAATAAATATGGCCATTTTACAGGAAGAACACAGAGCACGCGATCTCTTTTATGCCCTCTGGATTCCCGACCTCTTTATGGAGAGAGTCCAAAATAATGGAGAGTGGTCATTGTTTTGCCCTAATGAAGCTCCGGGATTGGCTGATTGCTGGGGCGAGGAGTTTAATAAGTTGTACACAAAATATGAGAGAGAGGTAAACCTTCTCTCTGATTTTCAAAATTGGATCTAATAAGATTTGAGTTTGCACTCAATATATCTGTTATGATTTCCAGGGTAAGGCCAAGAAGGTTGTTCAAGCTCAGAACCTCTGGTTTGAAGTTCTGAAGTCTCAGATCGAAACTGGAACACCTTACATGCTATATAAGGTATCAAGAAAACATTCAGAATCCCTATTGCGATGTTGTTTATTGTGGATGGTTACAATAAGTATTTTCATTTTGCAGGACACTTGCAATAGGAAAAGCAATCAACAAAATCTTGGGACCATAAAGTCTTCGAACTTGTGCACTGAAATATTAGAGTATACTAGCCCCACTGAAACTGCTGTGTGCAACTTGGCTTCAATTGCTTTACCACGATTTGTTAGGGAGAAGGTATGAACTGATTCCTTGTAGGTTTTGATGAAATAAGTCTCACGTAAACTCTCACCTAATGGTTGATAATCTATTCATTCATTTTTCAGGATGTTCCTATTGAGTCACATCCATCAAAGTTGGTTGGAAGCATAGGATCAAAGAACAGATACTTTGATTTCTATAAACTGGCTGAGGTTTGCTCTTCTGACAGTATTAGGTGCTAAGAATGATTCCCACTAAAACTGTTGTGTGCAACTTGGCTTCAATTGCTTTACCACGATTTGTTAGAGATAAGGTATGAAATAGGTTTTGATGAAATGTCTCCCGTAAACTCTCACCTAATGGTTGATAATCTATTCATTCATTTTTCAGGATGTTCCTATTGAGTCACATCCATCAAAGTTGGTTGGAAGCATAGGATCAAAGAACAGATACTTTGATTTCTATAAACTGGCTGAGGTTTGCTCTTCTGACAGTATTAGGTGCTAAGAATGATTCCCACTAAAACTGTTGTGTGCAACTTGGCTTCAATTGCTTTACCACGATTTGTTAGAGATAAGGTATGAAATAGGTTTTGATGAAATGTCTCCCGTAAACTCTCACCTAATGGTTGATAATCTATTCATTCATTTTTCAGGATGTTCCTATTGAGTCACATCCATCAAAGTTGGTTGGAAGCATAGGATCGAAGAACAGATACTTTGATTTCGATAAACTGGCTGAGGTTTGCTCTTCTGACAGTATTAGCTAGTGTCTAGTGATGCTTTCCTAGTAGTGCATACATTGTTTGATTGAATTTATATGCCCTTAACAGATTACAGCAATAGTCACAGCAAACCTCAACAAAATAATTGATGTTAATTACTACCCTGTGGAAACTGCTAGAAGATCTAACATGAGGCATAGGCCGATTGGCATAGGTGTCCAGGGTTTGGCAGATACCTTCATCTTGCTCGGCATGCCTTTTGATTCTCAAGAGGTAGTTGCAGGTCTTTAAGTTATTTCTTTAGGGTCCTTCAGTTTTCTGTTTGAGTCAGTATTAAATATCATTGATTGCTTATGCAGGCACAAAAGCTGAACAAGGATATATTTGAGACAATATATTATCATGCCCTGAAATCTTCTTCAGAAATTGCTGCTAAAGAAGGCACATATGAGACATATGAAGGAAGCCCCGTCAGTAAGGTTAGTGTTAGCTTCTGGTTATTATTCTACAATATTAGGGTATTTGCTTCTTTTGAGATTTCGATTGCACTAGATCTTTTGTTGATACTCTACTTGATTTTTCTGATAAATTCCACTTAAAATTTGCCCAATATGTTATGCATAGACCATGCTAAATGATCATCCTGTATAGTAAGTTAAAAAAAAATTCGATGCCATGTGAGCCTAGAAAGAAAATCTGCATATAGAAAGCAGTAAACCTATGCATTTATCGAATTGTGACCAATATATATCAATTCTTTATGCTTGGTTGGCTCTTCCCATGAATGATTGATTAAAAATTAATAATAATAATAATAATAACAACAACAACAATACACATTTATTGTGGAAATATTTTCTTGTATTTAACTCACCATGGTGTACCTGCAGGGAATTCTTCAACCTGACATGTGGAATGTTACTCCATCTAGCCGATGGGATTGGCCTGCACTGAGAAGAATGATATCTAAGAATGGAGTTAGGAACTCTCTTCTGGTTGCTCCAATGCCTACTGCTTCAACAAGTCAAATTCTTGGTAACAATGAGTGTTTCGAGCCCTACACATCTAACATTTATAGTCGAAGAGTACTGAGGTTTGCTTTAATTACCACCTAGTGATTCCACTGGCAAGTTTAGTTGCACTTCAAACTACTAACAAATCATAATATTTTCATTTTTCAGTGGAGAGTTTGTAGTCGTGAACAAGCATCTCCTGCATGACTTGACAGAAATGGGGCTCTGGTCTCCAACTCTTAAAAACCAGATAGTTTATGAAAATGGTTCGGTTACCAATGTTTCAGAGATTCCTGATCATCTCAAAGCAATTTACAAGTAAGAGCTATACCAAAGTTTGTTTTCTTCATTGAAGATGTAGATTTTTCTCAATACATTAACCTTTATGGTGTTAGAACTGTGTGGGAGATCAAGCAAAGGACTGTTGTTGACATGGCTGTTGATCGAGGTTGCTATATTGATCAAAGCCAGAGCTTGAATATTCACATGGATCAACTTAACTTTGGGAAGCTAACTTCAATGCACTTCTATGCTTGGTCTAAGGTTTGGCATAGTCCTTTACTTTTCATCTTTCTATTTTCTTTAGTCAATGATCTTTTATCTTTCCATCTCAAGTATACTAATCTAATGAAACTTCATTGATGAAGGGTCTTAAAACAGGAATGTATTATTTGCGTTCACGAGCTGCAGCTGATGCAATCAAGTTCACTGTCGATACTTCCTTGATCAAGGTAGGCATTGATCTCTTTCTCTCTGCAGGCTATGATGCAATCATTCTTGTCTTCAAATGCATGGCTATCTTCAATTAATCAAAAATATTTTTTTGGAGGATATGCAGAATGAAAAGGCAGTGGAGGAGGATAATTTGGAATCTAAAATGGCACAAGTTGCTTGTTCATTAGAAAACAGAGAAGAGTGCATGGCGTGTGGAAGTTAAGATCATCAAAGTTGGGACTTGCAAAATATTGGAATGCGAGAAAATAACCGCATGATTGTGATTTTCCTGAACCTTCAGCGTCCATCTCTTTTTGAGAATCTTCAAGATTTTAGGAGCTCATTCTATTTATATTCGTCTAGCCATGCTGCTTTGTTATATGTATTTGAGATTAATTTTTTTCTGACTGTTTTGTCTTAGTAAATCATATAATGTGTTTGTTAGAAGATCCCCATTCTAGCTATGTAAAAAGTTGTTCTTATATAAAGCTGGTATTTTCTTGTGCTTGTATGTCAGTTTTAAATATGTGATGCCAAAAGTTTAACATTTACCCATGGACCTCGTGGCTTCGTGGTTGAATTACTCTTGTTATGTGCATGGGGCAATAAACTCGACGTGCCTTCAGTTATCTGATTTTTTTTTCTCTCTGGGTATTATGGGCTGAAATAAGCATTCTTCCACGTATCTGATTATAACAATATTCTTTCATTCAGTTCTATTTAATGTTATAGTTTCTACTAATTTTAACAATATCATGTCCTGTTTAGTTATTTCCAGTCAAGTTCTCCTAAAACTGTATCTTCTCCTTATTTTATTAATTATGATAATGTTATTACCTTCTCTACGCATGTATTTATTTTTCAGTCGACAAAATAATGGTTTATTTCAGATCAAAGTTTAACGGGACCTGAATTAGTCTGAACTTCGCTATAAACCCCTCCTAAAGCAAAGTCCTCTTCGCAAGGACCCAACAAATATTAGAAATGCCCTCAAAACTCCAGTTAATAACTACACCTAAATCTTGTCCTCACTTACTTTTAACTCTCAGCGGGGTTATTGGTTGGTGTAATTTTGAGGTAAGTAAGATATTTTTTTGGGACTTTACTTTATGGCGTTATTCATTTAAATAATGAGATTGAAATTTTACTTTAAGATGTTATTTATTCAGACAATGAGATTGGGGCAATTACCCCATTTTTCGCAAAATTCTCCCAATTCTATACAAACTTTTTATCCCAACATCTGAAAATTACCCTATTCTTAACTTTGGAACAATCATGTGGAAAGTAAGATAATTTTGAAGCATTAATATTAAATATCTAATATACTTTAATTGTATTATAATATGTAATATATCTTAATTATATTATATTATAATTTCTGCTATAACGTAAGATAATAAAATATTATAGAGTATAATCTAATATAACATTATTATATATCATTATTACATATTAGTTAATAATATTTCATGTATTATAATATTAGTATTTATACTATTATAATACTACTTTATATTATTTAATATTTATTTTATTAGTTAGTGTTGATGTATGATATCAAACAGTCAAATGAATGAATTGATTAAGTTGACGGATGTCTTTTAACCCTCTGAATGTCTGGTTCTGAAATAAGCTGTTTTTCCTTGCACAAGTAGCAAATCGTAAGAGGGCGGGGTTGAGTTCCCCGGTTATTCCTCCGACGGTCAAAGTCAGTGAGTTGTGTGAGTGGGGAAGTAAAATGAAATGCCATAGTTCTTAAGCACAGTGGGTAGTAATAAAGAACTTACCCTTTTGTTAAAAATAGTACCTCTACTTATAGCGATGGTATAAGAGTATAATGGTAACTTCAGCCGAGTATGGGATGACGATCACGTCAGCCTCTACTTTACAGGTGTCGTCCGATGAGTGAAGGAGAGGTCACTTCGGTATTTAATGCGAAGTGATTAGGGGTGTGCGTTGCCAACGTGATCTGATGTGCCATAAAGACTATTGGGGGGCAGAGGATTGATGGCGTCCATAACGCATTTAATAGCATTTAGTGCGTTGGTGATTGGTCGCCAGTGCACGGGAAGGGGCTCAAAGTATTTTTTCGCCTCTCTACTCGTCCGGTGGTCGAGAAGTACTGTCTTTCGAGTCACCCTCGCAAGGTGTTGGCCGATGAGTCGGTCGAGTGGAGTGATTAAGCAGTCGACTAAGCCAGGGATTGATACGCAACACCTTTCGGGTCGTCGACACGTGATGCCTTTCGAGTCATCATCACAATATGTCGGCTTATCGAGTCGATTGAATTGGGCCTCTGGTCATCTTGAAATGTTGGCTTGATTATGCATAATGTGTGACACTTGTTTGCAATTAATTGGAGATTATTTTTCATCATTAAGATGGCTATAACGGTTAGAATAAAATTTTTATTGTAGTGTTTTTATGATATAAAATATTGTGTTATAATTTAATATTTATATATTTAATATAATAATATATTCTATTATCTAGAATATTTTAATTTATATAAAAATTTACTATTTTCTATTACACTTTATTATATCGTCAATATTGTGGTAGTTATAATATTTATTGCTATAATAAAAATAGTAATAAACTACTGTATATTAAAGTATTATATCATATATAAAATTAATATAATATATTAATTAATAGTATTGAACATATTAATAGTATATTATGGTTATTGTAAATATTATATTTTAATAAGGAGCCATGTTACTTATCACATTTAAATTATAGTAATTTATCATAAAATATAATATTATATTTTAATAAGAATATACTATTTTAAAAAATAATATATTGAATAAAATGAAATGTTATAAATATTAGTAAATATAATGTTTGTATATCAATTATTATATAATATAATATATTATTATAATATAATGTAATATGTTAATTAATTACATTAAAATTGGTTATAATTAATTACTAATTATAATATAACACATTATATTTTAGTATAATGTAAAATAATGCATTATATTATTATAATATATAAAATAATATACTAAACTAATTGTGTAAATTAATTTAGACTTAATTGATAAATAAATATTATATTTTAATAATGTGTCACATCGTCAATTATCCCACATAAATTGACAAATCAAATTGTCTTATTATCCCAGTTTGTCACACTTTTTACCCCCACACATGCGCAGCTTCTCGAGTCGACTCCGACTGCCCAGTCGTCGCCTCTGACTCGCCTCGCTGGCACCGACTCGAATTTCCTTCACTCGCGCGAGCAGCCACCTCATCACTCTTCATGGCGGAGACCGGAACCATCTCTCAGGATCCATCGCCTGCTTTGCGAGACACCCGCACCCGCGAGGTTAAACTGAAACCTTAAATTGATTGTAAATTTCATTTATAGAGAATTTATAATCAATTATTTTATGGTACTAACTCGTTCATGTTCACTTCAGACTGTACCTCGATAGACACCACGAGTGCTCTTATCTTTACTTACTGCAAACCAAAATATTTATTTTCTTAGCCGCCACCTACCTAACATTGTCGGTTAACTTTCTGCGATTAGAGTCCCAAGGAGCATTAGCGCAGCCAATAAGCCGTTCTAGCTACGGCAAAATGACTTACAGGCCACACCAATCTTTTAATCGTGATGAGGTCGATTTCTGACCCGACCCTAAAGACCTTAAGGGTCTTACCCTCATTTTACATGATTAAATTTACCTAGGAACCACGGCAAAATCCCTTTAGGCTATGCCAATAAAGTTATCCATGAGTTCTTAGGTTAATCTATATTCGGTGACATCTATCTGGACCAAACTCAAACCTTAGGCACACCTTTAAAACTCTTATTAAGTTTACGAAGCATGGGCAACTCAGCAATCCCTTGGCACGCTATCCAAGACACTATAGAGACGTCAAATCTATCCCTAGTATTTCTAGTGAGCCTTGCTTCTAGCACAAATAACTTCCCATGATCAGCTGTGTTGACTTCCTCGATAAGGGCCATAAGACAACGTCCGGTTTAGGCAAAAAGACCTCTAGTGCTAACTTATCATAATACTATGTGATGTTACTGCTATATACATTCTCGGTCGATCTTCTGACGCTCAAAAGCCCTTAGCCACCAACGTATAAGACCAAGCCACAATCAATGTTTAATTCGCGGTCATAACTCTCTAACCTCATAAGACTCTGGACAATGTTCATTAAGAGTCCACAGCGTCGACTCGAATTTCCTTCACTCGCCGCCAAGCAGCCACTCATCATCGTCTTCATGGCCGAGACCGAACCATCTCCTCAGGATCCATCTCCTGCTTTGGAGACACCCGCACCCGCGAGGTATAAACTGAAAACCTTAAATTTGAATCTATCCTTTCAGCTTCAGAGGGAAAGATCTAAACTTTTTAGTTCTTGATGCATGCTACTAAATTGTAGATTAGTGAGAAATAGTTGGTTTAATTAGATTTTATGATTAAGATTGATTTAGTTCTTAGCTTATTGCTATATGTTAGTAAATTATACTGAAAAAATAAAAAACCTAAATTTGATTTTATGCATATTAGTGTGCCAAAAAGTTAAAAACCCTAATTTAGTTGAGTTGTTGAAATAATGTATGCATATTAGGTGTATTATTGTTTTGTTTATGGTTGCAAACTTGTTATTTTTGAATTTGAGTTATATGAACCTCTTCTAAGTATAGACTATAGAGCTTGCAAAGCTCCTGCAAACATTGTTCTTGGAAAGCTTGGTTCGTGATGATCTTGTTTTGTTTTAGCCTGTATCTCAACTGGCATGCTATCTATGTTTCTCTTTTCTATGTATCTTTACGGATAATTATGCCTTCTTAATTTTATTGTTGCTGGTCTTGAACTCTTGGGTCTTTGTATATGTTAAAGTAGCTTATTCCCTTCATGTAGCTTATAGATGTATTTGTTTTGTTTTAAGCTGCAGCTGATTGTTGCTGCCTCTGTGATGTTTCCTCTTCTTCATCACTTTTTTTGATTAGATTAATACTTTTTTTTCAAAATCCTTGCATGTTAGTACCTATATAAGTTGTGAATAAATTAAAAGAAAAGATTGTATAACAGACATGAATAAATTTGTCTACAACATATGAATGCATCTTGATTAGAACCGAACAAACCGAACCAAATCGACTTGCAACAGTTTGGTTCAGTTTTGAATAATGGGTAGTTTGGTTTGTTAGCTCAAAATCTGATAAAAACCGAACCGACCGACCGTTTGCACAACCCCAGGGCCTGCCCTGGGCATAGGCGGGATAGGCCTTCGCCTAGGGCCCCCAAAAAACAAGGGCCCCCAATGTAATATTTGATATATTTTAGATAGATATATATATGGAAAAATAAAAAGATTTTTGTGCAAAATTGTTAGAGGGTTCTAATAGCATAATGGATTCCTACAGCCTTTCCTCTCCTCCCGTCCCTATCTTAGTTGCTGCTGACCGCTCTTACAAAAAAAAAGAGAAAACCCCAGGTCTCTCTCTCTCTGACCTCTCTTCTTCCAATCGCCCGCCGGCTTGTCCTCCTCCCTCTTGCCCACCGGCCACCGCCATTGACCAAGGTTAGGGTTTCTTACTTTGTCTGTAATTTCTCAGTTCTCACTAGGGTTCAGGAATTAGGGCTTTGTGGAATTAGGGTTTAGGAATTAGGGCTTTGTGAAATTGAAATTGAAAGGGCTTTGTGGAATTAGGGTTTAGGAATTAGGGCTTTGTAAAATTGAAATTGAAATTGATTAGGGTTTTGTGAATTAGGGCAGAATCAAACGGGATTTGGCGGATTGTCAAGAAAGAAAGCATCTTCAAAGTTCAAACTTTGAAGAAATTGTAAGATCTTTTACCTATATAGATTTTATTGTTTAATTTCAAATTTCAATTTAAATATTAGATATATTTTAGTCCCTAACATGTTTTTTGGTAGGAATTCTTGATTAATTTATTTTTCTCGATATTTATTAGATTGTAGCATATTCAAAATTAAATTTGGATATCATGCCTCCTCGAAAGTATATGTCTGGACATGATAAGCGGATAAAGAAACAAAAAATTGAAGAATTCAATCGATCTCAAGCGGGAGTACTTGAAAAATTTATTACTGGTAGTAAAAATACATATTCTAATTTAGTTCAAGATTCGGTGAATGTTGAAAATGAGCAACCTGAAAATAAAAAAAGCGATGATTTGGTTAATAAAAATTTGAATGAGAATAGAAATTCCATTGAAGAATGTGAAGAACGTAGCAATGTAAATGAACATGAAGGAAATGTAAATGAACATGAAGATTTGGTACAAGAAGAAAACCTTGAAAGAAGGCCTTCAAACATAAATGACCCAGGAAATTGGAAAAATATTGATCAACATAAATGACCCAGGAAATTGGAAAAATATTGATCAAAGATTGAGAGACTTACTAGTTGAAAGAGGTTCCAAAAGAAATGATAATCTTGATTTTCCGAAAGATTCAGAAGGTAGACATTTCTCCTCAACACATTACATTCGTAACTTATCCAAGAGTGAACATCATGATAGAAAATGGCTAATCTATTTAAATTCTTTGGACAATGTTTTTTGTTTTTGTTGTAAGTTGTTCAAATATGATACAAACAAAATTCAATTGGCAAATGATGGAGTTAGAGACTAGAGAAATTTCAGTGCCAGACTTAAAAGTCATGAAACAAGTAGTGAACACATTGTTAACATGAAGAGTTGGATTGAATTAGAGATCAGATTACGACAAAATGCGACAATCGATAAAAGTGTTGAAGAACAAATCAACAAAGAACGAGAACATTGGAGAAAATTACTATTGAGAGCAGTTGCTATTGTGAAAACACTTGCTAAAAATAGTTTGCCATTTCGTGGAGATAATGAGAAGCTTTATGGAGAAACAGAAACATCTCCATTTTAATAAAAAAATATTTTGCTATCTTATAAATTTTTTTGTGTATGAAATATTGTATATAGAGGCCCCTCATTTGAAAGCTTGATTAGGGCCCCGTGAAAAATTAAGAATATCAGGGTCGACCTTGCACAGCCCTACCCCTTCCTAGAAAAAAAAAACGGACAGTGGGCCCAACTTGAATATTCCACATTTCAAGTCCACGTGTCCAGCTATAAGATCATAGTCACCGAAGTGATTAGGCTCATATGAAATACCCCAGTAGACCAAGTCAACAGACAAGACATAGGACCATACTCAAAGTTTAAAAATTGCAAAAAGCATCCTCAATAGTTCAAAACTACAAAACAATCTTAAAATTTTCTAAACTTGCAAATGACACATAAAATCTAAAAAATTTCGGTAGTCCCCTATAAATATCAAATTTGCAAATAACACCCTCAAACTTTTAAAAATTATAAAAAACACCCTCAAGGATATATAAATATAAAAAGTAGGCGCTCACAATTCTTCGTCGGCAGGAGATATATGCGTGTGTGGGATCTTTTTAGTACATCGTCAAGATTTAACTGTTGCATATATAGTTGGTATTTGATGCCGACATGACTTTTCTTTTGGAGGAACCCATATCATATTCTTAATTTAATGTTAAGGTTAGGTACTTTTGCTACGTGTGGATATTGAAGAATGCACGAGAATTTGGTTAATGTTTTGGTTAATCTGTTGTGCGCAGCGGAAATTTTGGCAGAGTTTTTGGTGCACAATGAGAAAGAAAGATCCAATAAGAATTCTCATCTCACCAAGAAAATAAGAATCTGAAGCGAATATCTCAACAAAGTGAGATATCGGCTCTTCCTCTCATCAGTTCTAGGACTGACCCGTCGAGGAATCCTAATAAACTACTACAATGGTCACAAACACAAAACAAACGATTTTACGCGGTTTGACAAATTGTCTACATCCACGGGGTAAGGAGGGGGGAGATCTACTATTAGAGGGAGAGAATACAACTAGGGTTTACAATCACACAAATCAACCCTCAAACTAACTCTCAAATCCCCTCTCACACCAGCACAAAAGATTGCAGCCGCACTATGTGTTTTCTTTCTTTTGCTACAGCAGAAACCCTCAGCCTTTTTTTCTTTCCGACTGCACAAACCCTCTTTGCACTCAGCCGCTTTTTCCCTTGCTCTGTACCTTTTCCTCCTCCTGCACACAACCCTAGGATTTCTTTTCGGCGTGTATTTATAAGCATAAAGCTGGCTACGGGTGGGCCTCTTACAACGTGGGTTTTGCTGCCAGCTCGTGCTTTTCACAACGTAGGCCCCCACTCACAATATCTCTTCATGAGGCTTCTTTGCTGCTCTCCGCTCTGTTCAAGCATCCGCATGATGGCCCCTACGCCCTATCCAATAATTCTCTACCTCGGCGAAGTTTCTTTCAAAACTGAGCCGACACCAACCAAAACAAATGTCTCACTTGTTGCGTCCAGTACGAAGTAAAAACGATTCACGATAACGGACTCAATCTACAACAAGTCGAGACCCAAACGGGAGTGCGAACACTCTCCTAAACGTCGATATCTACTCATCAAAACGGTCTCACCCACCCATCAAAATCAACTAATCCAAAATGACTGCATCATAAATGACTGCCTACGTATCCGCTTGCCCAAGGAATCAAGCCTTACGTAGTTCATCCAAATGGCTACGAACGACCTCAATCTAATAGAAGAGTTCACAACCCTTCTCTAATATCATCAACTCCGCGGCTGATAGCACCTCCAATGGCCTCACAGTGTAACGAATCAAATACCTCCACCTGAGGTGAACCAATGTCCATATCTAAACTATGTCTGCCAGCTGCACTCAAATCAACCAACTCATCATCTGCATCCAAATCCAAAAGATCTCCAAGCTGTGTCACCTCAGCTGGAATCCTAAACGATGCAGTATGATCTGGAGTACGTGGAATAATCTCCACCCAATGTGAAGTAGCATCACTCTTCACCTGCTGCGATACATCTAAGGTCTGTCCAGAACTCTTCACCAGCTGAGAGTCAATAGGCTCCCTCATCGAAGCCTCATCCAATATGACAATACTAGATCAAATATCCAATTGAGTTTTACCTCCAATCACAGCAGTTGGCAACTCTTTAATAGGATGATCCAAATATGTCGAAGCCTCAGTCCAGAAACTCTTCTGCAAACCATTGCTTGACAACAAACACCGATCCTCCTCCAGCAAGGCACGGTTCTTCAAATTTATCACCCTATCTAGTTGTCTCAAGATTTCCTTTCTAACAAAGTATCTCGAAATACCGTGATCTCGGCTCCAATACAGAAACATGTCCATCTTGTACCTCCCACCAAAACCTGAATAAGGTACCTTCACTTTTCTGTCAATCTCATACTTCTTCAATCTGTTGGATACTACTAGGACTTTCTCCAAAAAGGATTTGGTTGTAACCAAAACACGCCTAGAACAACCACCAACAAAAGAAATCAAACTTCTATTACCTCCCAATGATGTCCCCTTGGAAGGCCCCCAAACATCCACGTGAACACCTTCAGAACGACCCTTAGCACGGTGAATAGATGTGCCAAACTTCATCTCGGCCTTCTTGCTCACATCAATATGTTCACTAGACTTCAAACTACAGGTCTTCACACCCTCTTTCAATTTATACGAGAAATTAATACTGGAATGACCAAGCCCCAAATGTCGCAGTCTAGTCGAATCAATAGAAGTCGCCATAACTCCACCTGCCACTATACCTTCAGTCAAGTAATACAGGTTATTCCTCCTGACGCCCTTCATCATAATCTGAGAGTCTTTCACAATCTTAAAAACCATGTCCTCAATTCGAACATTCAGACCCTCTCCAACCAAAGCTCCAATCGAGATCAAGTTATTCCTTAAGAAATGAACATATCTCACATCATATAACTCTCTAACAGTCCCGTCAAACATCTTGATGCGAATTCTTCCTATCCCCATATCTCACATCATATAACTCTCTAACAGTCCCGTCAAACATCTTGATGCGAATTCTTCCTATCCCAAGGATCTGGCATGCACGGCCCGTCAAACATCTTGATGCGAATTCTTCCTATCCCAAGGATCTGGCATGCACGGTTATCAGCCATGTATACCACACCACTATTCAGCTTCTCAAAACTGAAGAACCATTCCCTTTTAGGGCACACATGATAGGTCGCACCACTATCCAACATCCATTCAGATTCATTCGAATAGCTATCTGTAGGACTGATAGAAAGCGAATAAATAGAAGAGTCAGAATTATTACCATCCGATATAACGATGTTTGCTTCTGATGATGGTTGCTTCCCTTTTCCCTTCTGCTTATTCTTCATCCATTCGCCGAGCTTTAGACAATCTTTCTTCTAATGACCAGTCTCCTTACACCAAGCACACTGATCTTTTTTAATTGTAGGATGTCCTACTCTAGACTGTGACTTCCAATTCTTCCGGTTTGGACCATTCCCTCTTGCGACCAACACCTCTGCTACCGGCTCAACTAAAGCCTCCTTATCCTTCTTTCGAAGCTGATAGTTCACAAGTGCATTAGTCACCTCACTATACGAAAGAGATACCTTCCCATTAATCAGAGTAAGAACGAAGGTCTCATATTCCTCGTTGGACAATGAACTTAACAATAGCAACGCCTTATCCTCATCTTCAATCTTGATATCCACATTCGCCAAATCCGCAAGAAGCTTTGTGTATGTGTTCATGTGATCACTAATTGAGGTTCCCTTCTTCAATTGGAAACGATAAAGTCTCCTCTTCAAATGCAAGCGGTTCTCAACACTCTTTGTCAGATACTTGCTTTCGAGAATCTCCCAAATCTTCTTCGCAGAAGTCTCATTCATCACATTGTATTTTAGATCTTGAGTCAAACAAGATCTAATCACACCACACGCCGTTCGATTCATCTTCTTCCAAACTTTCTCTTCAATATCATCTGGCTTGCCATCTAACTCCAAGGTATCCTAAATTTTGCTCGTTCAGCGCATCCAAAACCTCGCATCTCCATAATCCAAAGTTGTTTGTGCCATTAAACTTCTCCACATCTATCTTCATAAAGTGGATATTCAAACTCTGAATGGTCTTCGCGCCAGAAGCTCCACTCTCGACACCCGAAGCACCTTCTTTCCCTGACATCTTTCTCAACGCACCAACGAATGAAGAATAGATCCAAAACTAAAAAGATAGAGTCTTTTACCAAAAGATCCAACCTTTATCACCAAACAAAGCCCTAGACGAGCTTTTAAATCGATCTACTCCTCCAAATAGCCCAAGCATAGCCCGAGCTCTGATACCACTTGTTGTGCACAACGGAAATTTCGACAGAGTTTCTGGTACACAACGAGAAAGAAAGATCCAATAAGAATTCTCGTCTCACCAAGGAAACAAGAATATGAAGCGAATATCTCAACAAAGTGAGATATCAGCTCTTCCTCTCATCAGTTCTAGGACTGACCTGTCGAGGGATCCTAATAAACTATTACAATGGCCACAAACACAAAACAAACGATTTTACGTGTTTCGGCAAATTGCCTACGTCCACGGGGCAAGGAAGGGGGAGGGGGGAGATCTACTATTAGAGGGAGAGAATACAACTAGGGTTTACAATCACACAAATCAACCCTCAAACTAACTCTCAAATCCCCCTCACACCAGCACAAAAGATTGCAGCCGCACTCTGTGTTTTCTTTCTTTTGCTACAGCATAAACCCTCAGCCTTTTTTTTCTTTCCGACTGCACAAACCCTCTTTGCACTCAGCCGCTTTTTCCCTTGCTCTGTACCTTTTCCTCCTCCTGCACACAACCCTAGGATTTCTTTTCGGTGTGTATTTATAAGCATAAAGCTGGCTACGGGTGGGCCTCTTACAATGTGGGTTTTGCTGCCAGCTCGTGCCTTTCACAACGTGGGCCCCCACTCACAATATCTCTTCATGAGGCTTCTTTGCTGCCCTCCGCTCTGTTCACGCGTCCGCATGGTGGCCCCCACGCGCTATCCAATATAATCACTATATGATATAATGTTTTAGTAAAATATTATATCTTTGTCTTTCAACTCCCAGTAATGAATAAAAGAAGTAATCAATTTTTTTTTCTTGCATCAGTTCAAGCATTGGCTTGAGAGAAGAAAGGGATTTTTGTGAGTTCTTATGGGTTTTGGTCCTTTTCGATAATAGAGAGTGGTTTGCTAAGCGTACTGGTGCAAGGTTGATGATTGTGGTTCATTTAAGAATGTGGAGCTTTGATTTTTTATTACATTGTATCATTTTTATGTGCTTTTGGGTATTTCACATGGTTTCTGAAGAAAATTAAATATCTTTGCTTTCTCACTCTTTGGTCAATGTTTCCGAATAAAACCCTATTTTTTTCGCTGTACCTGGAGTGCTCAGTGCTCAAAAAGGTGAGTTTGTTTCTCGTAATAAATAGTGAATTCTCTGCACTGTTGGTCTCATAAAGTTATATGTTTATGCTTTAATCTAGTTTGAGTAATTAGAACTAGTGTTATTTGTGATCAGTGAGTTGAGATATTGACGCACAAAAGAGATTTTCCCAAGTAGTCGATTCAATTGAGAAAGAAATGTTTACAGAACCCCCCCTGAAAGTTTTCAGAAAACCCCCCTAAAAGTTTACAGAAAACCGCCTGAAAGTTTACAGAACCCCCCCTAAAAATTTGCAGAAAACCCCCTAAAAGTTTACAGAAAACCCCTGAAAGTTTGCAGAAACCCCCCTGAAAGTTTACAGACAACCCCTGAAAGTTTGCAGAAAACCCCCTGAAAGTTTACAGAAAATCTCCTGAAAGTTTGCCAAAACCCCCTGAAAGATTGTAAGTAAATCCCTGAAACTTACATATATATAGAAGCATCATAATCATAACTAAATGGGTTATTGGGTCACCCATGAACCACTCATTTAGTAAATGAGTGGTTGAGAAGTGGCCCATTTAGCATTTGGTCAACTGATTATAAATGTGCCCACCAATTTATGACCCAACCAAGATCCAACCAAAACTACCCATTTGACAAGTAGTAGTGAGAGTTAAATTATATGGATCGGATCGTAAACGGGTGAACCCAAATTTTTCCCATTTATGAAATGGGTCAGTTGACGTATTGACCCGTATAACACAACCAACGTTCGTGACTTCGTCCCTCACTCCCTCGTAGACGCGCCGCTGCAGAGAAAGAAAGAAGAAGAAAAAAAAGAAGAAGCCCTATCCCAGTGGCGGCGAGCGTCGGCGATCGGCGAGCGGCAGCGAGTGGCGATTTGTTGCAGATTAGGGGTCTTTGATTTTTTTCTCCCCCTATTTTTGTTGCGGATTAGGCGATTTGTTGCGGAGTACGTTCTGCTTATATTTTCTCTCTGCAACCTTGGCAGGCTTCTTCGTGCTCAGAAATCTCAAAGCCCAGCCTGAGTTATACGAGAAAACAACCAAGAAATTGAAGAGGAGAGCTCCCCTAAAGAACAGCTTCCCCTTTTGAATTAATTACTCCCCAATTTCCCTCCCAACAATGCGACCGGTATCCAAATGAGCAAACAACCCCCGAAGCTCACCGTCAACCTCGCCCGTCTCATCTCTCACCTCCAGCTCTGCTCTAAAACCCAGAACCTCTCGAGGGCGAAGCAAATCCATTCCCATCTCATCACCAACAACTTCCATTCCTGTCCCCAAACCACCACCTCCTTAATCTCTCTCTACTCCAGCCTCAACCTCCCCTTCGATTCCCTCTCAGCCTTCATCTCCTCCCCTCACCCTCCCAATCTCTTCACGTTCAATGCCATCATCTCTTCCTTCGCCTCTAATAACCTCCCCGACCTCGCTCTCGACTACTACAACATCCTTAGGTTGGAGACTGTTTTGGCCCCCGACAAGTTCACTTACCCCTGCGCCATCAAGGCCTGCACTTCCTTGGGCGTACATTGTGACGTGCAGAAGATTCACGGTGAAGTTGTGAAGATCGGGCTTGGTTCTGATAAGTTTATTGCCAGTGCTCTGGTTCGTTCTTACCTGGAATTTGGGTTTATTGATTATGCGCAGAAGATGTTTGATGAATTGGCTGAGAAAGATGTAGTCTTGTGGAATTCAATGGTTAACGGGTTTGCCCGGAAAGGCGATTTTGGGAATGCAGTTGAGTACTTCAGGCAAATGGGTTCTGATGGAATTATGCCTAGTTCATTCACTCTTACTGGAATTTTATCGGTTTTTACTGCAATGGCTGATGTTTTCTGTGGGAAGACTGTTCATGGGCTTGTCGTGAAGTCTGGATTTGAGGAGGGGCTGTCAGTTTCGAATGCATTGATTGATTTGTATGGGAAGTGTCACGAGTTGGTGGATGCAGTGGCGGTGTTCGAAAGGATGCGGGAGAAGGATTTGTTTTCGTGGAATTCGATGATTTCAGCATTTCGGTATAGTGCTGATCATGGAGAGACTTTGAGGTATTTTGTCAGAATGAGGCACGCAGGTGTGCTGCCGGATGCTGTTACTCTTGCAGCTGTACTGCTTGCTTGTTCTCAGGTATAGCGTAACAAAATCATTGGATATGTTATTAGTTGTATCTTAATTATATTTATGCAAAGTTAACCAGTTAGCATTATCGTTTCGTTCTTGATCAGTTTATTTTATGCCATTTCAAAATTTTCTAGGAGTTACTGTTAGCAAAAATGCTCTTTGTTGCCAAAGCCTTTGTTATTTTGGCTTCAGTTGTCCATATGGGTTGCTCAGGTCTCAGACCTGGAAATTGGGCAATGGAGTAAACATGTTGTGTTGTTGTTAAGGGGAAAAAATGTTTGGGATTTTGGAGCAACACGAACATACACAACAAGAAAAAATGAGCAACAAAGATCACTAGGAATTTTCACGTGGTTTGGGCTACCCTTAGGGGCCTGTTTGGATTTGTAGGGGGTGAAGGGAAGTTAAGGGAAACTGAGTGAAGGGAAGGGAAGGGAAGGGAATTCCCTTCCCCTTGGTTACACCCCAATTTGGGGGGTAACAATTTTTATACTATTAGGGGGTGAACCAAGGGGAACTAGGGTGAATTAACTTCACCTTCTAAGTGTTCCCAAACAAGATGAATGGAGGTGAATGGTTCCCCTAACTTCCCTTCACCCTCATTCCCCTCAATCCAAACAAGCCCTTACCTTCGTGGTGGCTCACCACGGAAATTCACTATACATCACAGCCCATACAAGTTTCGATGAAAGAAGCTTGTAAGTCCTCACATGCCTCACACCATCCCAGAAACCAGAGTACACCTAGCCACCCGCAATCAAGAGCCTAGTAATGATGATATACCTCATCACTTGCACTCAACCTTTTATAGTCCCAATGAGAAGTTTCATGAAGCTGTCCATTAATGCCATAAATTTTGATTAATGCACCATTTCATCTTTCATGCATGAGCCATGACCTTCAAGCTTCCTCAGGAAGCTTCCATCTTCTCAATGACAACCTTAAAGCTTCCACTTCAGCTTGTCATTTCTCTAGATTAATTAATAAACTTTGGTTTGTGAAATTTGTGACCAACAAAAATACCGTTGTTGTTGTTTTTGTGCTAGTCCAGAAGCATTAGCAAATTGACGTCTTTCTAGTTTACATATTAAACTCTTGTTGACTAGACTTCCCTTTCTGCTTGACACTTAAATGGTTTTTTGTTGTTCTTTATGCTGAATTAAGAGTTTTAGCCTGTAGCTGGAATCATATCAAGAGTATGGTTATATTTTCTACTGCTTGTGTTGTACACATGCATGTTTTACCACAAGCTTATCAATTTATCAATATTATAGCTATAAGACTGCAGTTCTGTACTATATTAAGATGAGTGTAATTTGTCGGGTTACACATTTTGAACTTTCTTAAATATCCTTTGGTGTGTACTTTTTGTATCTCCAAAACTATCCTCATCCTTAGGTCAACTCTTTTTTATATTTATGAAATGATTTTTAAATGTGCTACTATTATATAAACTTTTAATTTATGAAAGTTACTTATTAATTCTTTATTTACATATTTTTTGGTTATACCTGTCAATCTAATTGACCAGTATATACTTGTAGCTTATCTGCTTGGAAACATAATTAGTTACTTTTTTAGTTTATAGTTTTTTTTTCTTTTTAATTTTTTGTATGGTTCTTTTGAGCTAGCATGGAACACTAGAAGTAACTCTTGTCTTCAGATTGTCTGTAAAGTCAGTTTTTTGTAATTTTTGGATTATGATTATGGTTTATTGTTTTTTACCTATCTACCACTGATTCTCTTGTCATTTATTTGCTTAACAGTCGGCATCTTTGATGCATGGTCGTGGGATTGTCTGTAAAAAAACAGTATACTAGAAGTAGCTATTGTCTTCAGATTGTTTGTAAAGTCAGTTTTTGTAATTTTTGGATTATGATTATGGTTTATTATTTTTTACATATCTAACACTGATTCTCTTGTCATATATTTGCTTAACAGTCAGCAGCTTTGATGCATGGTCATGGGATCCATGTATATATGATAACAAGTGGTATCAGTTCCAGCAGCGACGTGTTCGTGCACAATGCTCTGATGGACATGTATGCGAAATCTGGTGCATTAGCTGATGCTAACCAAGTGTTCAATATGATGCCTGCCCATGATGTTGCCTCTTGGAACATTGTAATCCATGCCTTTGCTGCTCATGGCCTTGCTGCAGAAGCATTGGAGCTGTTTGATGCCATGTGTGCAGCCAGAGTTGCACCTGATGAGGTTACATTCGTCGGTCTTCTCTCTGCCTGCAGCCACACTGGCCTAGTAGAGCCTGGTCGTGATATATTTCAAAGAATGGAGGTAGAGTATGGTGTTGTCCCTGTAATGGAGCATTATTCGTGCATGGTTGATCTCTTAGGACGTGCCGGGAGGCTGAAAGAGGCCCAAGAGGTAGCAGAACAGGCTAAGGAGACAGGGGTTTGGAGAGCATACCTAGCAGCATGTAAAATGCACGGGAAAATTGAGCAGGCTGTAGAGGCCGCAGAAAGAGTTGTAGGATCAGAGCCAAAGGAAAGTGGGGGATATGTGTTGTTAGCAAATGCATATGGGTCGGCTGGGAGGTTCGAAGAGGTGGAGGAGGTGAGGGGGGATATGTGGAGGAAGAAGGTAAGGAAAGTGACGGGATGTAGTTGGGTGGAGGTGAGTGGGTTAGGATTGAACACATTCGTTACGGGGGTTCTTGATCATCCAAGAGGAATAGAGGTTTGTGGTGTGTTACATGGATTGGTCAGACAGATGAGGGAGTTTGGTTGCTTGTACCATGATATCTTGACGCAAGGGATTGACCAAGATGTGGAAGAAGCATCGGCTACTATAGGTGCAATATCCATCCGATCACAATGAGTCATTGCCTTAAATATTGATGCATGGATAATGACGACGATGAGGAAGCTGCACTTAGCATCAGAGAAATAGTTGTATACATGATAAGGACCTATTATTGTTCCATAATCTAGAGCTTGAGAAAGATGAAATTTGTGTTGCTGCATCATGAGAAGAGGAAGCAGAAGTTGGCCTAGGAAAGTCATATATTACAGTGGATAAATGGACTAAAGCTCCATGACTGATCGGATTCAAGGGTAAGTCATATACTACAGTGGATAAATGGACCAAAGCTCCATGACTGATCGGATTCAAGGGTGTCAAAGCCCTTTCTTTTCTCTCCTTGCATCTGATGCAGCACACATTTAATAAAAACAAGTTTTCCATTCTTATTATTAGTTTCCTATTTTATTATTTACTAGAACTATTTGCTAAGTTTCCTAATTTCATGTTTCCTAATTTCCTTTCCTATTCTTAGTACGTTTTCTATTCTTTGTATTATGTATTCTATTTAAGGCTTTGAGTTGTATCTAGATGGAACAAACTGAATAATCTTTTTGTTGAAAGTTATCATTAGTTTTTTCTCAATTTCAGTTCTCGATTGTTTCTTTGAAACACTTATTCCGCTGCACCAAATTGGTATCAGAGCTTGGATTTTCACCTGGACCTGATGGCTGAGGACAGTTCTTGTGGGAAACAACCCGCTGACGAACGACAACTCGATGACTTTGCTGAAACACTTCACAATCTGACGCAGATGATGGCTGCGTTGACTGCCGAAGCGAGGCATGAAAGAAGGGAGAGGCTACTGGATCGAGTAGGGGACCTGTCGGGGAACGGTAACCCCGGTAGTAATTTTAATAACCATTAAATCCAATTTCTCTGATGCCGATATGATAGCTCGATTATATATATATTTTTAATTTTGCTACAACTTTGAAAAAGTTCTGATTTTGTGATGCAGATATTGGTACTTTTTTATGAGTTATAAATTTATCGTTTCTAGAGTTTAATATTAACTTATCACTCTTATTAAATCAATTGAATGCATAGTGTCTTAGGGTTTCTGTGGCGATTTAAAAACCATTTTAACATGCATTTCAATGTTCACTTTTAGTTTTAATGTTATAAAAATTGAAGAAAGTTGTGATTTTTGTATTTTAGAGCTTGATACATATTCTGGGCCTATTGTGTTTTAATTTTATAAATTGTTTGCTTGTTGATCTGGTTGTGGTATTAAGTGGTTACTTTATTGAATTGATTGAAACGACAGGTTGAAGGAGGAAGAGGAGGATGTCTCACAGGAAGTTTGAGCACCCGAGGCATGGGTCCCTTGGTTTCCTCCCAAGGAAGGGAGCTTCTCGCCACCGTGAAAAAGGTAGATTTTTTCCATATTTTGATTTGATACGAATTGAATCGGATGTATTGTCTAATTTTCTCTTATTAATTAATTACAGTTTTCGCTATCCCCGTGATTATTTTATGTTTTATGTTAGCTAGGGCTGATTATTTTATGTTTCATTAGGCTTCAATTACAATCAAGCACTAAAGTATTGTGTTATACTTGTAGTTTATGATCTTTTATATAAGATATTAGCACTTCGTAAGGGTACAAATGCTAAGAAGATGTCTTCGCTGTTCATCTTAATGCGTGTGAAAAGATCTTGAAACTATTCAATATCTACTAAAGCGTGATATGTCGAGTTTAACACGGAGATATCTTCTTTGTATCTATATGCTCTGGCTTCCATATGAGCCTAAATTCCTGCAGAAAAGCTGTTTTATGCAATGGGTTGTCTTAGAAGAATATGATAATTTCTTCTTTTGAGTAAATTTTAGACATAAACCTCAAAATTTGCGGAAACTTGAGTTTCAAATTGATTATTTGATATTTTAGAAGTCCAAGTTGTCAAAAAGGTCTGTTCCATTGGTTTTGGAAGTCTGACTGATATTTCAGAATGGGTTTCATTGAAATCTATCTTCAGGATGGTATTCCAATCTCATTGTGTTCTAAAATTTAGTTATTCTATTACAATGCTTTTCAAAACTAAATCGTAGCTTTTTTCAGATTTTTAAAGCTGATCTTGTATATGTATCTGTTGACATGCTGAACTTCATGGTCCAGAATATTTCCCTGTCTTTCCCTGATTGGTAGTTGTTTATCTGTCCATTCATAGCTAATTCGTCTTTGTCATTTCTGGCTGCAGTGAAGTCCTTCCCCAAGGATGACCCAACAAAGCCTTGCAAGCTCACCACATTCCTTGGTTACAAGGCTGGAATGACCCATATTGTCCGTGAGGTGGAGAAGCCTGGATCAAGTAAGTCAGTGATTGATAACGAGATATTATTTCATTGTTGCTTTAGGGGTCAATCGTTGTGGAGGGAAACAGATTGATGTTTCATTATCGATGTATTTTTGCCTAAATCTTCTAATCTTGTATTCTGATGATGTTTTCTAAGTGCAATGTTTTCCCGGCGCTTTACATTGTTCCCTCTGTCAACTTCCTACTTCTTATTTTTATTTTGTGCAGCTGTTTTGCTGCTTCGCATACATGCTCTGTTAACCTTACTGCAAATTCTTGCACCGCGATCTTCTCTTGGCACGTGAAAATTTAGATATACTTTTTGGATTTCAATTTTTTTCACAATGTGTGTGACAAAATCTAATTTTCTACGACTATGCTTTTTATGCATATTTTTCAATGTTTGTTTCTATTTCCATAATATACAGTGCTAATTTTTATTTTTTTAAACTTTTTATTGTAACTAGTACTATTCCACCAATGCATATTGAACAATATATTCACCTCTCTCTCCATAAATTTTTTAATTGACTATGAGTGCATTATGTGCTTTGAACTGGATGCCCCTGGAGTATTAATCTTATTTCACTCATGTTTGTTTAACTTATTCAATGTCTTGGGCCTCTTTCATGATATTGCTTGACATGCAGAGCTTCACAAGAAGGAGACGTGTGAGGCTGTTGCAGTTATTGAAACTCCTCCCTTGGTTGTTGTTCGGGTGGTTGGCTACGTGAAGACTCCACGTGGTCTTCGGTCTCTCAACACTGTATGGGCTCAGCATTTGAGGGGTGGTTGGCTACGTGAAGACTCCACGTGGTCTTCGGTCTCTCAACACTGTATGGGCTCAGCATTTGAGCGAGGAGGTCAGGAGGAGATTCTACAAGAAGTCTTCGGTCTCTCAACACTGTATGGGCTCAGCATTTGAGCGAGGAGGTCAGGAGGAGATTCTACAAGACTTGGTACAGATCCAAGAAGAAGGCCTTCACCAAATATTCAAAGAAGTATGAAACTGAGGATGGCAAGAAGGAGATTCAGACTCAACTTGAGAAGATCAAGATATATGCAAGTGTTGTCCGTGTGCTCGCCCACACTCAGGTTGTTATTTTATGTAGTTTTTTTCCGTATGCTGTGATTTCCTTATAAAAGTTGTATTGCTGTTTTCTCTTAATATATTTTTTGTCTGGCAAGATCTCAATGTTCTCTATAGGATTTAATGATCTAGAGCTATCTGATATGATCTTGCTGTCCTCTGAATGTCTGTTTGGGTCATCTTAACATGGCAACTTCTACTCTCTAGTTTCTTATCTACCAATAAGTATTTCGAGTGGAGAATCCATGTACTGATGAAATATATATTTGATAAACTATAAATCTGAAACTAAATTTAAATTAATTAATATCTTTGTTGGCACTGCATTTCTTGCTCCATCATTTAGCAATGTTAGTTTCTTATTTGATGGCATTCCATGTATATGCCTTTAATGATAATGTTTCTACAAGCCATATACAATAATATCTGCTTCTATCTATTTTCCTGCTGTGTTCTGGAGTCTGTGTAATTAAATCGGTAGAATCTAAGGATGTTGTCCTTTTTTTCTCTTCTCTTCTTTATTTTTCTTACAATGAAGTTTGCTCTGTTTTTGTTGTCCTTCAGGTCAGAAAGATGAAGGGTTTGAAACAGAAGAAAGCCCATCTCATGGAGATTCAAGCGAACGGTGGAACTATCACGGAGAAAGTTGACTACGCTTACAGCTTCTTTGAGAAGCAAATCCCAGTGGATGCTGTTTTCCAGAAAGATGAGATGATTGATATCATTGGTGTGACCAAGGGTAAGGGTTACGAGGGTGTTGTCACTCGTTGGGGTGTCACCCGACTTCCTCGTAAGACTCACAGAGGTCTCCACAAGGTTGCTTGTATCGGCGCATGGCATCCTGCTAGGGTTTCTTTCACTGTTGCTCGTGCTGGTCAGAATGGATATCACCACCGTACTGAGATGAACAAGAAGGTCTACAAGCTTGGCAAGGCTGGAGATGAGTCTCATACCGCTGTGACTGAGTTTGATAGGTAATTTTCTAGTATCTTTTTAGTGTAAAATTTACAAAACCTATAGGCTTTATAATTCATAGAAAATCCCTCAAACTTTCAAAATTATGTTAAACCCCTTTGAACTATTTAAAAGACTCATAAATGGTGTTAACAGAGAATAAAAAGTCTTTTTTACCTA
>NC_033797.1:9284676-9322886 GCF_001876935.1 Asparagus officinalis
AGCGTAAATTTCATAAGACCCCCAGCGTAAATTTCATAAATGGTGAAGTTACCCTTTTAGTTACTACTGTAGGTTGGTGAAGTTACCCTTTTAGTTACTACTGTAGGTTGGTGAAGTTACCCTTTTAGTTACTACTGATTATTTAGTAAATGAGGGCAAAATTGTCAAAAAGTTCAAGTAACATCTGTCATTCATGGTATACGTAAGTGAGAAAAGTTGGAGAGGTGTCTTCTATGATAAAGTTCATAAAGGCTGTGCAAGCCCTCCAAAGTTCAGGGGGAGTTTTGTGAAATTTACACACTTTTAATGCAACTTTATCTATTCATTGGTGGCAATTATGATATTAATTGGTGTTTCATCTGGGTTACTGCTTAACAGGACTGATAAGGATATTACTCCTATGGGAGGGTTCCCTCACTATGGTGTTGTGTAGGATGACTATATTTTGATCAAGGGTTGCTGTGTTGGGCCCAAAAAGAGAGTTGTCACTCTTCGCCAGTCCCTGTTGAAACAGACCTCTCGATTGGCTCTTGAGGAAATCAAGCTCAAGTTCATCGACACTTCATCCAAGTTTGGGCACGGTCGCCTCCAGACTACGGAGGAGAAGCAGAAGTTTTATGGAAGGCTCAAGGCTTAGGCAGTGCATTTGGATCAGGATGCTTTCAGATAGAACCAGTTTTGTTGTTTGAGATACTTGAATCTGAGACTCCTTAGTTTCCTAGTCTTTGTTTGATGCTATTAATCCCTTTTCTTGCTGGATGTGGATTATGCTACCTTTGAGCTTGCTCATGAAGAGTTTATTTGAGAAATTTGAACTAATAGTTATGTGGCTTCCTCAAATCTTGCGATGTTTTTTTAATAATAATAATAGATTGCTTGCAGAATATTTTGAATATTTGTGCTAAACTTTTTGGATTTGATCAAAATCTAGGTCGTTATTATATTAACTCTTGCGTTTCTACTGGTTTTGTGTCAACCGTACAGTTTCATAAATGATGATATGAACTTTGGTTGCGTCAAAATTTGTTAATTTGGTGCCTTCGTCTTTTTATGATCTCTCTTCTTTTCACTGGTTATATTGTTTTTATGTTGATATCATTACTAGATGTGCTCAGGAGCCTTGGTTGTTCTAACCATATATTTGGTTTAATTTTTGTGTATATCTTATTCTTGCACGGGTATCTTGTTTTTGTGATTCCTTTTTGGTTTATCAGCAAATTCCTGGGTCTTTTGCATGTCATAAAACTTTAAGCTAGATTTCGCTTAGAAATTCTAGCGTTGTGAAATTTTGTCATCTTCAAAATAGGAGAAATTCTAGAACTCGATCATTGTTGAATGAGATGAGCTGTAGGATCAATCTTTTGGCATTTTAACAAAGAGTACCCCCCTCAGTATCTCGCGTTGATGTTATTAGTCTAAATTCCATTCTAAGTGAAGGATGTGGGTTCATGTCTCATAACTTTAAAGCCAAACTTGCTTCCATATGTACTTAAAGATGTTTACGAATATGCAACTTGTGCTGTCAAAGAAAATCCTTGCTTAATTTGTCCTGTAATTCGTACTTACCATTACAAGTACTTAGGTGTATACTGCAATTGAAAGAAGCCATCTTTGGCACACTAAAAGTGCGTGGAACAAATTCGGATCCTCTCCACTACAAAAAGGCAGTGTAAAGATCACTTTATTATTATAATCATTAATTATCTAGTGGGTGATGATGATTTTTCTTTGAGTGCAAATTATGAATTAATGCAATTCATGGAGGTATAATGAGTGTTAAATTTAAAACAAATCATATTTGTCCACTAGGTATTAATGATTATGATCAAAACTAGTGGTTCATCCACTACTTTTACTTTTTTGCAGTGGAGAGGATCCAAATCCCGATTTGAAATCAAGAGTCTTATTTAAGTTTTTAAGGCTTATACCCTGGGGGTCTCTTTGCCAATGTGAAGATACAGTAGAAATAAATCAACTCGGTTCATAACTTTTGTCCCTACAGTTGGAGTAACAGATCTATTTTATCCAATTGATTTACATGCTCTATTTGGATGAAAGATGAAATGTTTGGCAATAAAAATTGATAGGTAAACAATAAAGGAAATATTTGTAACAACAACAAACACTAAAATCAAGTGGAATAACTTACAGGTGAAAAAAAAAATCTTATTGCTCATTATTTCTCTTGGTTGGCTATCAGGACAAACCATGATGCTAATCAAAAGTATGACCAAACAGAGCCTTGTCTTTGGACTTCCAGTAGGGGAAACAAAGAAAAATAATAACAACTTTAGAAACACTGTTGGGATTGAACTCACAACCCGTACCCTTCCGGATCTTGTGACGAAAGTAAGCAAGAAAGAAATCACATCAAATAAAAAATAGAGCTTGCAAGAAAGAATAAGCAAAAGAGAAAAAATCAGATTTAACGAGGTTCAGCAAACGTGCCTACGTCCTCGGGAGCCACACCACAAATTCTTGATTAATTGAAGAAGATTACAATGCTCACAAATAGGTTTTCTCTCTCTCAGATATCATTCTCAAAGTCCTCTCAAAACCCCTCTTTTTCGTGTTCAAATAACCCTAAAATCGTTTACGTATATATAGCATCCCAGAATGTTGGTTTTTGCAGGGTTTCACGTGCAGTCAACCGGTGCCACTGCTTCAGTCGACTGATTGGTCACTCTCGGTTGACCGACAACACAACTTTGATCGACCGGCCAGAGCATGTTTTTAGGGTTGTTTTCCTACAGTTGTTTCGGCCGACTGATCCTTTCTCTTCGGTCGACCGAACTGGGTTTTTCCAGTTTTCTTCGTTGATTTGATTCCAGGTTTGGTCTACACTCTCGAGACTAACAATAGAGGCATGACCTAGTTTCTTGTTGGGTTGTGTGGGTTGATTCCTTGGCTTTCTAATCCTAAATCCTTTATTTGTGCTTTTTTTAAATAGAATTATTTCTAGTGGATTCATGGAATTCGGACAATTTTAGCTGCACTTGCTTTAGCATGACAGAGTTCATGCACGATGAGTTCCCATTTGGCGTTGAACTGGATGAAATCATGGAAGGAGTCGACAGAAAGAGGAAATGGGGTTAGATTTGGCTGGTATACTAGCTATTACTGATCCAGCAAGAGAACTTAATGTTTGTAGGCTAACATGAATTAATATTGAGTGATCATTTTATATATATGGAGCGTTAATGGATGAATTGCTATCTGAGTTTTGCCTTTGAAATATCTCTCTCCATCGAAAGAAATATCTTGTTGGATTATGAAAGTTGAAATCCACAGAATGTCTAGATTTTGACAAATGTGAATTGTATCAAGAAAGATTCAAGGTCTTGGGTGGTATTGTGAGAAACTGATGAAAGTAAAGAATTCTCAACTTTGATTTCTAGAAGCTTATTGTCTTCCCGCCAACCTCCATTCTGTCCATCACAATGAGTTGAAATAGAAAGTTTGAATATCTTTCATTGAAAAACACTTGACAAAGGTAAAATTAGAAACCAAAATAAGGAATCCACACGTACGGTCAAACTTTGTGAGCAACCTGGAAAGTGAGAAGATCCCTTCAACTTGTAGAAAACATGCCAATTTTAGCCAGCATGAATTTTTGTTGTTTCTTTTACAGTCTTTAATGCATTTAAATCTTAAAATTCTAATTACTTACTACGTACCAACATACCAACTTCCCATGCAATTCACAATACCTTGGTATATATGTGTCTGAATATTGTCACTCCAAAGCGGGGGAAAAGAAGAGGAAGAAGAAGAATAAAGAAAGAAAGAAAGAAAGAAAGAAAAAAGATGAGTTAAAAGTTTTAAACAGGCTGCATATGTAAATTTGGTGGTTTTGGGTTTGGATCAGGGTCAACCTTAAATCTATCCAGTTTTAATTTAATTTGAGATTTTCTAAGTCTAATCTCAGTTCCTTCCCAGCCATAGACTCATACTTATTTGAATGGGTGCGAACTTTGTGGGTAACTAACAATGTCTAAATTTGAGATATTTCAGGGCTTAAAATGGTAAACATCACCTGAAACTTCATGCATGAAGAGATTCAGATAGATGTAGGATATAGCCTTGGGTCATAAAGCATACCATAGTGATGGAAGTTTGAAAATTTTGACCAAACAACAATTTGACCCAATTTACACTTGGGTACTACTCTTGATCGCCAAAAAGGCGAAAGTTGCTTCAAAATCATGACATCCTTCATACAGATGCCCCATTATTTGACATTGCCGAGTCTGTAGGACGTTTACATTGGAGTCAAGCATAGAAATTTTAAACAATCAAGCATGATGGTTCTGCACTCCTCCTCTCCCTCTACTTTTTCAGCCTGCATGTGTCTCTAGCCATGCATGGTTTGCACACTCACTGAGTGGGTGGGTGGTTGTGTGCGCTTATTTGTTGTGCGCATACATGCACATGCAGGCCGGTGTGTGGGGGTCTGGGCTGTGGGTTTGTGTTTGTGGGCATGCATATGGGTTTTTTGTTGCATGCACGCATATATGTAGACATGTGTGCGCTTTTCACTGCTCTATGAATTCTTATTTTTTTTCATTAATTTGAAAATGCATGTATATATGCATGTATATGCTAATTATGCGTCAGTGTTTACTACTCTGCAAATTGCTATTTTCCCATTTGAAAGTGCAGTACTTGTGGGGGGGGGGTACGGGTATTTGCTCATGCGTTTTTTTACTGCCCTGCAAATTGCTAATTTTTTTGTTTGAAAATGTACACTCATGTATGCACGTGTGTTCATAGTACTTACCTCATTTGCAGGTTCGCGTTTGTTCACTTCTCTGCTAATTGCTGTTTTTTTTTTCTTTTGAAAATGTAGTACTTAATTATCTCACAACTTTTACCATTTGTGATTGCGGGCTTGTTCGTGCTGTTCTTCAGAGTTGGATCTCAAAAAAGTTTATGACTGGCCGGTACGACCTTGGTTTTCTTGTCTACTTCGACGACTTACGTATCGATCAGTCACCTTTGTTTCATTACTAACATTGTTTTTTGACTTTTTATGGTGCAGTGTGGTTCTGTTTCCTGTTGCAGTCACATTATTCGTTACGTGGTGGTTTATTCAATTTATTGATGGCTTCTTCAGTCCACTATATGAAAGGCTTGGTGTTGATATATTTTGTCAGCTCCTGCTACATTTTATATAAAATCACTGTCATAAATCTTTGCATGCTGACTAATGATTTAAGTCTCAGTTGCCATGCATTTGCATCTATTATAATTAATTGTCTCAGCAGTTTTGTACATCATTATGAGGTTAAACGCCACTATAATCTCAGTATGCCAGCCTACACAGTTAGGAGAGCAGGCATGGTACAAATACGTACCGATGAATGCAAAGATGATTCTTGTTCCTATTTTCATTTTATAAAAATCTCTATCATATGCTGGCCCTATCCTTGTGGAGAGTTTTACTTACGAATAAATTTTCAAAATGGCCTCAAACCAACTTTTTTTTCTTCTAAAACTAACCCTCTTATGTTTTTATTACAAAAACAGACTCACTTTCTGGCCACGTCAGCACCGTGGTCAGAAAGTGGGTCTATTTTTTTAAACAGTTTCCTAATTAGTTGGGGTTGCCAACCCCGACTAATTTGCAAGTTGCAACTGAGGTGTAAATTAGTCGGGGTTGGTAACCCCGACTAATTAGGAAAGTGTTTAAAAAAATAGACTCACTTTCTGGCCACGGTGCTGACGTGGCCAGAAAGTGAGTCTGTTTCTGTAATAAAAACGTAAGAGGGTCTTGTTTTAGAAAAAAAAAATTGGTTTGAAGCCATTTTGAAAAATTCTTCTTTTACTTACTTATATGCTGGATAGAATATTCTCTTTAGTAACCGTCGAGTCTTCTCTAATTAGTAATTAGAGTACTGAAATAAGAAAGAAACAATAATGATATATTATAAAGGAATAAATTTTATTTATGAATTTAGTAATATTTGAAAATCAAATTCTTTAGCGGAATAATATATACTTTGATATTCGATAAGTATTCGTGAATATTTATCAAATACCAAGTATTCAAGTTTGAATTCGAGAAACTAGATATATGAATATTAGATTCCGCATTCGAATTTGATAATTTTAAAGAAATACGAATATGAGCGACTTAGCATTCGATTCGATCGTTTATCATCCTTAATCCTCATGCTCCACACACACCACCTTCCCAAAAAAAAAGACAGTGGGCCCCACTTGAATATTCCGCATCTCAATTCCACGTGTCCAGCTGTAAGACGGTAGTCACCGAAGCGATTGGGCTCATACGAAATACCCCAGTAGACCAAGTCAAAAGTCAAGACTAGGACCATCCTCAGGGGTATTTTCGTCTTTCACCGTCTTACTGCAGTGTACTTCCCAAATTTCTCCGCAAAAATTTTGGCGCATCAGATCGATCACGGAGAGAGAAATTTTGAGAGAGGGAAAAATGGCGGAAGAGAAGGAGTCGACTTCGATCCCGTTGAGCCAAGCGGTGGATCCCGAGGATCCCGCCAAATCTCCACCAACTTCCCCCAATTCCTCAACCCGAAAGGTTCACCTTAGATCTCTCTCCTTTTTTTTTCGCTCTTTTGAGAAAAATTAGGTTCTTTTTTTTAATATCGTGAATCGATTTAGTTATGATCTGATTTTATTAAGTAATATATGTGAGGTGGCGCTTTATTGTTAAGATTCGATATTTTCTCGATTTTTTAATTTAATCAGTATAACGAACAATTTATCAATTCGAAATGATTGGTGGTCGATTTTCTGAGAAATTAGGTATGAAACTGATTAACTAGGAAAATTTTATAAGATAATGACGGCGATCTGTAAATTTCGGCAATCGTCCTACCGATGATGGATTTCTAGTGACAAAAAGTCGTCACTCCTAGCTTAGGTAATTCTTGGTTAATAATAGAGGCAAGACCTAGTTTCTTGTTGGGTTCTGTGGGTTGATTCCTTGGCTTTCTAATCCTAAATCCTTTATTTGTGCTTTTTTTTAAAAAGAATTATTTCTAGTGGATTCATGGAATTTGGACAATTTTTGCTGCACTTGCTTTAGCGTGACAGAGTTCACGCACGATGAGTTCCCATTTTGCGTTGAAGCGGATGAAATCATGAAAGGAGTTGACAGAAAGAGGAAATGGGGTTAGATTTGGCTGGTACTAGCTATTACTGATCCAGTAAGAGAACTTGATGTTTGTAGGCTAACATGAATATTGGGTGGTCATTTTATACGGAGCGTTAATGGATGAATTTCTATCCGAGTTTTGCCTTTGAAATATCTCTCCATCGAAAGAAATATCTTGTTGGATTGTGCAGGTTGATGTCCACAGAATGTTTGGATTTTGATAAATGTGAATTATATCAAGAAAGATTCGAGGTCTTAGGTGGTATGAGTCAGGGTCTTGCTTTGAGTAATTGGTCTGGTCAAACCTTATTGTGAGAAATGGATGAAAGTAAAGAATTCTCAGCTTTGATTTCTAGAAGCTTATTGTCTTCCTGCCAACCTCCATCTGTCCATCACAATGAGTTGAATTTTGAAATAGAAAGTTTGAATATTTTTCATTGAAAAACACTTGACAAAGGTAAAATTAGAAACCAATAAGGAATCCACACGGTCAAACTTTGTGAACAACCTGGAAAGTGAAAAGATCCCTTCAACTTGTAAAAAACATGCCAATTTTAGCCAACATGAATTTTTGTTTTTTTCTTACAGTCTTTAATGCGTTTAAATCTTTAAGTTCTAATTACTTACTACGTACTAACATACCAACTTCCCATGCAATTCACAATACCTTGGTATGTGTCTGATTGTCACTCTAAAGGGGCGAAAAAG
This sequence comes from Asparagus officinalis, assembly GCF_001876935.1. Taxonomy (NCBI): domain Eukaryota; kingdom Viridiplantae; phylum Streptophyta; class Magnoliopsida; order Asparagales; family Asparagaceae; genus Asparagus; species Asparagus officinalis. Next base: position 9,292,523 of record NC_033797.1, read on the forward strand.
AAGAAAGAAGAAGAAGAAGAAAGAAAGAAAGAAGAAAAGATATGTTAAAAGTTCTAAACAGGTTACATATGTAAATTTGGTGGTTTTGGGTTTGGATCAGGGTCAACCTTAAATCTATCCAGTTTTAATTTAATTTGAGATTTTCTAAGTCTAATCTCAGTTCCTTCCCAGCCATAGACTCATACTTATTTGAATGGGTGCGAACTTTGTGGGTAACTAACCTGAGACAAAACCGTAATGGTAATGTCTAAATTTGAGATATTTCAGGGCTTAAAATGGTAAACATCACCTGAAACTTCATGCATGAAGAGATTCAGATAGATGTAGGATATAGCCTTGGGTCATAAAGTATACCATAGTGATGGAAGTTTGAAAATTTTGACCAAACAACAATTTGACCCATTTTACACTTGGATACTCTTGACGCCAAAAAGGCAAAAGTTGCTTCAAAATCATGTCATCCTTCATACGGCTGCCTCATTATTTGGCATTGCTGAGTCTGTAGGACGTTTACATTGGAGTCAAACATAGAAATTTTTAACAATCAAGCATGATGACCTCTCCCTCTACTTTTTCAGCGTGCATGTGTCTCTAGCCATGCATGGTTGCACACTCACTGTGTGGGTGGGTGGTTGTGTGCGCTTATTTGTTGTGCGCATACATGCACATGCAGGTGGGTGTGTGGGGGTCTGGGCTGTGGGTTTGTGTTTGTGCGTATGCATATGGGTTTTTGGTTGCATGCACGCATGTAGACACGTGTGCGCTTTTCACTGCTCTATGAATTCTTTTTTTTTCTTTTGAAAATGCATGTATGCATGTATATGCTAATTATGTGTGTCAGTGTTACTACTCTGCAAATTGCTATTTTCCCATTTGAAAGTGCAGTACTTGTGTGTGTGTATGGGGGGGGGTACGGGTGTTTGCTCATGCGTTTTTTTACTACCCTGCAAATTGCTATTTTCTTATTTGAAAATGAATACTTATGTATGCACGTGTGTTCATAGTACATACCGCATTTGTAGGTTCGCGTTTGTTCACTTCTCTGCTAATTGCTGTTTTTCCTTTTGAAAATGTAGTGCTTATCTCACAACTTTCACCATTTGTGATTGCAGGCTTGTTGTGCTGTTCTTCAAAGTTGGGTCTCAAAAAAGTTTATGACTGGCTGGTACAACCTTGGTTTTCTTGTCTACTTTGACGACTTATGTATCAGTCACCTTTGTTTACTAACATTGTTATTTGACTTTTACGGTGCAGTGTGGTTCTGTTTCCTGTTGCAGTCACATTCTTCATTACGTGGTGGTTTATTCAATTTATTGATGGCTTCTTCAGTCCACTATATGAAAGGCTTGGTGTTGATATATTTGGTTAGCTCCTGCTACATTTTCTTTATATAAAATCACTGTCATAAATCTTTGCATGCTGACTAATGACCTAAGTCTCAGTTGCCATGCATCTATTGTCTCAGCAGTTTTGTACATCATGATGAGGTTAAACACCACTATAATCTCAGTATGCCATCCTACTCAGTTAGGAGAGCAGGCATGGTACAAATACCGATAAATGCAAAGATGATTCTTGTTCCTATTTTCATTTTAAATCTCTATCATATATTGGCCCTATCCTTGTGGAGAGTTTTACTTATGCTGGATAGAATATTCTCTTCAGTAACTGTTGAGTCTTCTCTAATTAGTAATCACTGTACTAAAATAAGAAAGAAACAATAATGACTTCTTTTCACCATCATGGAGACTTGCATCATGATTTTAGACCTTGTGTCATATTTGCGCTAATGTCGAGAAACTTCATTGTATGGGCTGTATTATAGGAAATTGAGATCGTAGCTCTATCCTTGAGGAAAATCTTACTTATCTTGGATAGAATATTCTCTTCTATTTTAAATATCTTCCTAATGTTGAGTCTTCTCTAATAACTATTTTAAAAAATAAAAAGGAAAAATAATGGCTTGTTTTCTCATCATTGAGCTTGCGTCATATTTGCCAATGTGGCAAGAAACTTCACTGTCTGGACTCTTGGCTATATTGTAGGAAATTGATATCACAATTGACTGCTGCACTGTATCTGTTTGCTTATTTCTGCACCTATTCATATGAATTCTGGTCTACTATGTGGTTAAATAGCTATGGCATATTTTATTGACTGATTGAAAACCCTTTTGATTGCTATACATTCAGTTAAGATATCCAAAGTATAATGTATACAAGGAAAGCATGGACGATATATGATAGGAATAAAAATCTGAGTTAATAACTTAATATTCTATTAGAAGGAGATAAATTGTAAATCTCACCGATCCAAAAGTGCATGGATGCTCATCTAAATTGAAAGCCTGTGTCAAACATGCCTTGAGATAGAAACTAACCTGCTTTGAAATTTAATTATGAACCAGAATTTATGGTTCTCAGTATCAAGTTGAATTTTATAATCACCTTGTACCCTGTTTTTCTACTTTCTTCATAGGGGGGCAGGACCAGAGAGAGCGAGAATTTCCATGAATGTGAGCATGTGATGTCCTGGACAAAATGAGTAATAACTGCCTAGAATATGCTGTTGCCTCCACTATATGAAACTTCAGCAGGCAGTAGAATAACACCTATTGTCAAGTAATATACCTGAACTTGAGTTTTATAGGAAGGCTTTTGTTGTTTTCCTTTGCGTGGATACAGTGGGGATAGGTAAGTTTCCCACCGGGATAACTGTGGGGTTTAATATTTTATGATACATCACTAGGAAGTGGTTAAAGACTAACTGTGCCTTCACAGGGAGATGGAGGGAATGGGGAACACTAAACTAACAACCTTTCACTCATTTACTCAGATGCACAAGCATGCATACATTGAATATGATAACTTGGACTAAAAGATTAGCTACTATAACTATAGGCATACTTTGAGTAAATTTTGAGGTTCCATGAATTTCAGAGGTTAGGGTACCAGATCCGAACTCATCTCTAATTGAAAATTTATCTTACTTGAATTTTGTACGAACTTGACATTCACTTTCCTAAAGATAATTAACATTGCATCTATTCTTGGTTTTGTAACTAATCCTGTGTTCTTTGCTTTGTATTCCAGGCCTAGGATTTTTGACCTCTCTATTATTTGTTTTCCTCATCGGCATATTTGTTTCATCATGGCTGGGTTCCACTCTTTTCTGGCTCGGTGAATGGTTTATAAAGAGAATGCCATTTGTTAAGCACATTTATTCAGCATCCAAGCAAATTAGCACTGCCATTTCGCCAGGTATTAATTTTTTATTTTATTTTTGCAAAATATTTACCTTGTTTTCCACACTTCCTATTTTGATGGATTAGCATGGATGCTGGCGCTTTTTTATGTCTGCAGTACTTGTATAATGGGGCTAATGTCGCAAGACCCCCCTGAAATTTTTTATCTCATATACACCCCAAACTTTGGGGTGCCTCACCAAAACCCCTGAACTTTACACTTCTCTCACTGGACGTAATTGGCAAATAACTAAAATGTCCTCAAGAGAAGAAAAGAAAAACCCCAATTGAGGGAAGAGGAGGTAGATTGCCTGTAATGCAAATAACTAAAGTGGAATTTTTTTTAATCTCAGGGGCATTTTGGTTATTTTTCAGTTATAGGTAGGATGTCCTGTGAGAAAAGTGTAAAGTTGATTTAGCTTGCATATCAAATAAGTCATGCACTTCTAAGTTCTCAAGGAATACAGTTCTTTACTCCTAGTATTTAGATCTGATGAATGTTATCAATCATTCATTGGAAAATGTATATATGTATATGTGGACCCACCTACCAAATCACAGAGTCGAGTACATACAATCTCTTGAGTGTGTTTCTGCATGTAGCTCTTGTGTTTCTTGTATACTGTAACGAGCATCTTTTACACAGATCAAAATACTACCGCCTTCAAAGAAGTGGCAATTATTCGTCATCCACGAATTGGGGAATATGCCTTCGGTTTCATCACATCAACAGTGATCCTTCAGGTACCACCAAGATGTCAAATTATTGCCCGTCTCCGCTTCAACTTGCAACTGTGAAACAAATATTGCCATGTTGTCTCGTTTTAGTTGAGAAATGGGAAATTCACTTAAGATAAGTCTGTGGTTTAACAAATTAATGCAAAATGAGAAGTGCAAATTGTGACTTAACATGGGAATGGGAAACGGGAAATGAAACATCTTGCCAGTAAGTTATTGCACTTACTTCTGTGACTTACAATTAATTACTTGTGACATCTTAATCGGCATATTATTGAAAAATAACTAAGTTATTACACTCAGTGCAAGTAAGTTATTTCACTTACTTCTGTGAGGCGTGAATCCACCAATTACTATGAAGAAAAGGAAGAGTTGAAAACTTCTCCATGTTCAATTGCTCGAGGAAATTTGGATAACAAAGAATAAAAAAATGAGGAACTTGGTACATCTTTCTGTTCCTACTTTTTTCTTTGAAAAGAATCAAAATTAGGAAAGAAATAAACCAATTTACCGTGAAACTATTGATTTCCCCATATTATCACAACCAAAATCAGCCCGCAAACTTGTTTTAATTTGTTGGTTACGCTAACAATTATTATCTGTTATTATTACTGCACCTGCAATAACAACTGAAACTGCAAATATTATTTCCAACATCTGAGTTTTCTTTGCTGGAATAATCTGACTCTCTACTAGCCACCATCCACCATCTGTTGCTATATTGATGCATTTGTTCTTATCAATATTGCAGTTCTTGCTACTGTGCCCACAACCCTCTGACTTCTGTCAGTGCCAATGCCAACATTATCATAATTATTGTTCTATTTTCTCCATTGCCATGAGAAACAGTTTTTTTAAACTTAGAAACTATAAAATGATTCTCTTCTTTCAATGACAATTTAACCAATCGCAGAATTAAGAGTCTAATGGTTTATTCTTTTTCAGTTCCTTTTCATCTCCTCTTTATCTTCTCTGTCTCATCATCGTCATCCCCACCCCCACCCCCACTTCCCCAAAACACACACAAACCCCTCCAAAATATAGTAATATAATATCATTTACACATGCATCTCGTGAGAACTAAGAAGGAAGATGATTATTGAAAGACAGTTTTAGTTATTAGTTCACCTATATAAGCAGTGATATGATATGAAACTCACAAAATATCTTTCTCTCTAATTTGAAAGGACGGCTTACTTGGTGTTTTTATTATTTTACGGGTGGAGGTTACCATCTTCCAATTGTGTTGCTGTAATGCTCCTTTACACTGCACTCTATATTGTTTAAAACTTACTTTGGTGTTTGTATGTTATAATGTAATATTATTTTTTTCTGCCTTTTAATATGTGAGGTTTCATAATGTCTTTCTAGTATTTAGTTAAGTTATTTTAGTTCATTTGTCTATTTTTTTGTTGCAGAACGAGAAGGGTGATGAAGAGTTATGCAGTGTTTATGTTCCTACAAATCATCTATATATTGGAGATATATTGTTAGTTAATTCTGAAGAGATTATTAGGCCAAATCTGTCAATTCGTGAAGGAATTGGTTTGGCTCCTTTGTCTCTTTTGTACTCTCTTTATTTATTTCATTTCCTCCTAATAGGTATATATGAAAATCAGAGCTTCATTTCCAGGCATCTCCTTATTACAATTTTCTGCAAGGAGCAAGCATGTGTATTAGTGTAAATAAAAAAATGAAAAAAGTATGTGTCTTGTCAGGAAGTGAAAGATAGCTGAGTTACATTCTTAATTATCTGGTATCCTTTACTCTTATATCATTTGATACCCTTCGTACATTCCCTGGTCTCATTTTTTAACACAAAATCTTCTTCTTTTGGGTAAATTTCAGTGGCATTTTCGAAGTCTAGGGGGGTTATCTCAAATTTTTTAAAGTTTTGTGAAATTTACCCTTTTCTTTTTCCCACACTATTATTCCCTTGGTATCATTTTCTAGCCAGTGGAACACGGTTTATAGTAGGGTATACTAGAAATTTTCTGACGCTAGGGTAGCCATTTAGTTATATTTGATAAACCTGCTTTTATGTAAAAGAAAATCCATCTCCCTATGTGTATTTCCCATATTCTACAATGGTGTGTTTCTTGTTTCTTATGCTTTGATGTTTCTTATGATTATTTTTGGATGCAATGTAGAGATCATAGTTTCTGGAGGGATGACCATGCCACAACTGATCACTCCACTAGAGAGGATTCCTCGTAAGAATCTCAGCATCCAATTGAACAGAATACAGTAACTCATGGAGCGCTCTTAAGGTATGTCACAGTTCTCATTCTCAGTGTTACCAAATTTTGAGTTCTTTATTTGTTTCGAGCAACTTTTTCCCAGATCGAGTTGTACATTAGCATCCCATATTGCCTACAGATAAAAACTTCGGTTGAAACCCTATACAGTCCTACCTAATCCATCCCTGATAACCAGTTATAGCCAAGGTTTCAGATCTGTTCATTTCTACTTGGTTGACTATATGAAAAGTATCCGGTTACAAGTAGCGCACTTGCCTATTCATTGTATAATCTGTCTTCTTGTTGCTGTAAATCTAGATCATAGACATTTCAATTTATCGATTTTATTTTCCATCCTTCTGTTTTAGGTGGTGGTGTTGCAATGATGGGCTATCAGAATAGCAAAAGTAGATGAGGATGTAATCTTCAATCCTAAAGACAGGGCTATTCCGAGACGTGCTGGATCGACAGTGGATATGTTTGCTTGATTTTGTTTTAATCTTTTTGTACTGTTACGTCTTTAGGCCCAATTTGTAAGTGTAATTGTTCTACAATCATGGTTTGTAACCTTTGTGATGTGTAATGTACAGGAATGCAGGTTGGCATTCATTTTCTCTAGACATTGGAACTCCAGCTCGCCAGCTGGGTTCAAAATGGAACTGCACTCATTGTGGCGTGCAGTTGTATGGATATGTGAACATGGGAGATTAATTGGATTTGTATTCTCGAGCTAAATCTTCATTTCCTTGGCCAATAGTAGGTCAAGAAATATTGAATGGTGTTGTGGGTGGCGGTTTCCGAGGATTACAAATAACCTCCGGGTTTTTTTTTCCTCCAGATTTGGCGAGCATATGGATTAACTACTGAATTACTTACAACTCTATTGTACCTCAATTGGGGCATTGGTCTTCACATTTTTAATGCTTTTTACCGGTTGGTTCCATTATCACAAAGCGGCCCGGCTTGGTTCCAAGATGTAGAGCCAACCTTTTCTTCTGAATTTGGACCAGCAATATGCGTAGTGAGCTGGGCGTCACGGTCATAAATAAATGAGGAATATTAAATGAGAGCCCCAGGCATCGCAAGCTGGAGTAGCTCAGTTGGTTAGAGCGTGTGGCTGTTAACCACAAGGTCGAAGGTTCAAGCCCTTCCTCTAGCGTGTTAAATTTCTTTTTAAAATACTAAAAAAGAAAGTTTCTCTCTTCTATATATATAATGCATCTTTATTACATAATAGCATTTTTAAACTTTTACGTGTTATCTTACATTTTACAGATAGCTAAGACGCATCCGTACCAAACAAACATATATATTGCTTGCATTGGAACTCCAGATTAAAATCAGAACCTTTCAACGAGATAAATTTTTTTTCCCCGAGTCTTTCTAAATGGAATATGATCCAAAAACTTACGTCATGATTTGTTAACTTTGTAAAAGTGAATATTTCCACGTTCCACATTCATGACACTTTTTTAGAAATATTATTGATATTAAGTAGCAAGAAAATTTTATATCCAACATTTGCATATTTTGTACATGTCACATATTCCACAAAATGGATGTACTTTCACCGTTCACAAAACCCTTTAGCACGTCTGACAATTGCTTTTTCAGATAATATCAATTTTGTCATTAAAAAAATATGACATCTGTAGCTCAGTTGGTTAGAGCGTGTGGCTGTTAACCACAAGGTCGAAGGTTCAAGCCCTTCCTCTAGCGTGTTAAATTTCTTTTTAAAATACTAAAAAAGAAAGTTTCTCTCTTCTATATATATAATGCATCTTTATTACATAATAGCATTTTTAAACTTTTACGTGTTATCTTACATTTTACAGATAGCTAAGACGCATCCGTACCAAACAAACATATATATTGCTTGCATTGGAACTCCAGATTAAAATCAGAACCTTTCAACGAGATAAATTTTTTTTCCCCGAGTCTTTCTAAATGGAATATGATCCAAAAACTTACGTCATGATTTGTTAACTTTGTAAAAGTGAATATTTCCACGTTCCACATTCATGACACTTTTTTAGAAATATTATTGATATTAAGTAGCAAGAAAATTTTATATCCAACATTTGCATATTTTGTACATGTCACATATTCCACAAAATGGATGTACTTTCACCGTTCACAAAACCCTTTAGCACGTCTGACAATTGCTTTTTCAGATAATATCAATTTTGTCATTAAAAAAATATGACATCTTTATTAGCAAAAAATGATAAGTGACTCGAAAAATTTGTCTCGTTTATCACCTGTAAAGCTATATAGTAAGCAATATTATGAACGGATCTGCTCCGAATTATCACGCCTAAAATATTAGATACGCACAAGATTGTATATTTGTAATTGCAAATATATTCTACAAAACTAAGTTGTCGGTTCCTCTCTATTATATTTCATAACATTCAAGAACCACAATGTCTTCATGCTAGCCATTTAATCAATAAACCAGAGAACCAAATCATACTTATTGGTACAGCTACAAAACTTAGGAAGCTCCAACAAAAACAACCGGAAACAAAGACAACGGCATTACTTCAAGACCCAAAAACCATAGTAAACCAAGCCACTCTTGTCCAAAAAAAAAGAAGAACATGAACTTTGAGAGCAACTAAGAAGACAGAAGAGCAAGATGAGTTCAAAAAAAAGTTAACACAGCTGGTCTTGAATATAATTAAGCCTTCTTTCTCACAACTTTCCAGGGGGGATTTAGATACTCTGAAGCTGGGAAAAGGAAATTCTGATTACTGAACGGTTGATGGTGCTCGCATGCTTGCATACGAGAGCCTCAGTTGCCTGCTCCTCATCGTCAAACAAGACCAAAGCTTGTGTCTTTCCGTTCACTTCGAAAAGCTTGCTGTTAATAATGGTCCCATGCTCCTCCAAATGGGTCAAAAGATCATCCTCAGCGATGTCCTGAGGGAGGGAGGAGATATGGATCATCTTCGTTGGAGAGCAGCAGTATCGATAGTTCTTTACTGCATTGTTGTTGAAGCGGTTAAGGCTGGATCCTGTGTACTCGTGGACATCAGAGGATGGGGTTATGTGTGGGAACTTTGAGAAATTCACCTCCATCCTCTTACCAAACAACATAGCTCCCTACAACCGAAGAGTGAGAAAAGAGAGGTGAACTTAAACATCAACAGAAAGGTGCCATAGTATTTGGTAGTCTCAGACATGAAACGGGTTCCAATTCTATGCTTCCAAAAGATGGGGGCAGGAGTATTATTCAATGCAACAAGACTATACATGCAGACGACTATAATGCTCAGAAATTGCAAGAATAATAATAGGCTGACTCGCAACCCTCGGAATGACATCATACATGAAAATGTTGGATGGAGGTTTTGTGGGTCATAACAAATAAAAGTTAGGAGAAGGGCTTAGGTTTTCAAGAATAATTTAGTTATTAGGTTGAAGTCCAGGGGTTCATGCATGGGCCTGACAGCTGAGAAGCACTGAGCATATATAATGAGAAATAAAACTTAAGGCGAGGAGAAATAATAAAGACTTGACAAGAGGAAACCTTTAAGAAGTGCATAGCCAGCTCTGCCTGAAAACCATCCCCCATTTGAACAAGCGCATGATCGGGCTTATTGCGCAACAATTTGATTCTCACAATGTTGCCATATATAGAGAACAAGTTGAAGAGCTTGTCTTCGTCAATTTTCTGCAATAAAAAAAAGGTCAGAGAACAGGCTTTGAATAGAGCTGGCAAACACTAAAACAACTTAGAACTTACATCAGGATCCAAGTTAGTGACCAATAGTGTGCACCTATCGTTTGTACCAGTCACTCCAGGAGGCAAGCTACCACCAAATGCAGCTAAAATTGCACCCATCTAAGGGGGGGAAAAGGTTCAACAATTTAACATGAAAAGGAGCTCATCGAAACATACTTAAAAATATAACTGGAGTAACGGTTGAAACCAAATTAACCAAAAGTGAAGAAAATAAAAATGGCACTTGAAACAGGAAAACCTGCATAACAGCAATACCAACCTGTCCATATGCACCTGATGCAAGAAAGGGAGACAACAAAGACTAGTAAGCATCACGACAACAAGGGAGGACCCTAAAATTAGTGATAAATCAAGAGAACCAACCTCTGCCGCCGTGCGGTTGATATCCATAATAGCCACCATCACCGTATCCAGCCTGGTATAAACATGAACGAAATGAAAGAATGTTACCACATCAAGACAAGCATCAAGGGAATATAAACAAAACATAATCAAAAAAGTATTAAACACATAAATATATACAAGGTTCCATACAAGCAGCTGAAAAACAGACTGAAACCAGATGAATAAACAAGAAGCAACTTACTTGTGAAGACCGGCCCCTTTGTTCAGTTGGTAAGGAGGAATTAGTGAAATCTCTGAACAAAGGAAATGAACATCTTCCGTAAGATGCAACAAATTCTGGGAAACTAATAAATGTAACGGGCAAAAGAAAACAAGTACTAAAGCAGAACAAGCAACATGAAGAAAAGAAGCCATCATCCTCATCTAAATCTCCCTTTATACACACTATTATTCATGCCTTCCAAGCTAAAACAAAATATCATTTGGATGTTTAGAGCAAAGGAAATAAATGGTTTTTGCTAAATTATGAAGAAGTTTTTGCCTAGCCAAGTTAGTGAGCTTCCCAAGGCCTTAGCAACCTTAGTTACGAATCTTATGACTCAATCTACTTAAAAGATAGAAGATACCAAAGTTTTCCTTGGGTACCAGGAATGCTAAACATTCATTCTCTGTATAGTTTTTGCAATGATACACACTCTAGTTTTAGTAGAAATTATCATAATTCGCAGTGGGTATTAACAATAATTACTATCCATTGAATGGAAGCAATAGTCTGTGTTCTGCTTTTAGGGAAGCTCTCTCACAACAGCGTCTTCTAGGGTATATACTAAAATGGAAAAAAATGTTATGATATCTCATACGTTATGGGTCTTCTTCCACATTTTTAAGCTTCTTAAAATTAACGGTTTTTTCTCTCCTAGAAACAACATTTAAAATAGTCATTCTACAGTAGCCACCTTTGATTGACAGTTTATGCATAAATCACCTTTAAAGCATGACTTATTGCAATCAACCATATGGGCCAACCTTTCAGTAAGGTCCTTTCGGTAATTGATCCCACCAAACCCCCATTAATGATCATATCTCTAATGTATTTGGTATTTGACAACTAATTATTACACAACAAAAGAACTTAATTGAAAAGTGAACCCTGATGGTTGATTGCAACAAAAATCTGTTTAAAGGTGGTCTATGAATAAATTGACAATCAAAGTTGGTTTTTTGTAGAATGACTCTATTTTAAAAGTGGTTTCTTGGGGGAAACCTAAAATTAATGCAGAGCTCACTAAAGCCTCGCGCAACCTTACAACTAACCCTAATAGTTCTTTAGGATTTTTGAATGTTAAGCCAAAGTCAAATTTCTTTAATTAAGCTCTACATGGAAACCCTCAACTTTGAACTGATCAGAATTGACATACCACAATAACAAACCCAAAAAAAGCCTACAGGACCCTCTTTCCAAGTAGAGAACAAAGATGTAAAAAAAATGCTATTTAATTATGAGTAAACAAAAGCTAGCATAGGCTAGTATACCTTGATCGCTCATTGTTGTAATTAACTTGCAGTTCACTGAGACTGTGCATTGGACAGGGGAAACGAATTAGTAAGACATCCAGAAAACAAACATATTTCACTCATGAAAGATTTATAGTATGCAGGAGGGTACTTGGAAAATTGTATGTCTAGTTGACAACAGCCATCATAAATGTTGCGCCCCTACACAGACAAACACATTGCCTGAAGATAAGTTTTCAAAATAAAGACATCTACCATCCCCTAAAATTTTCCAAGCATGATCACTGTTACATACTTGTAGAGAATTCATTGCTTCCACCGCATTTTGCTGTGATTGAAATTGTATAAGAGCTTGAAAGCCTGCACAGCAAGAAAATACTTATGAGACTGGTGTTAGATTTTTGTATAACTGGAAAAGTAGAATACATGCAGAATGTATACTCACAAGCTCTGATAAAAGTCAGGACGTATATTATAATATCAAGACATAAAATAACTAATGACAATCAGAACAATATAATTATTTAAAGCTATCTCAAAATTCTCAGCCAGATATGAAAGTCAAATCTGTAGAAACACTTTTAATCCAGAAAGTTTGTTTATTAAGAAGAGAGAAGACTTGAAGAAGCTGACCAGCTGACTTCTGAAAGGTGACGATCTTCTCTACAAATCCATATGGAGAAAACACTTGATGCAGCACTTCCACCGTTATAGGATAGAGCATTGTGTGAATAGTGACTAAGAGGATTCGATTGGGTTGCGAATCCTGAGTACCCAACAGCAGACGATCATACAGACAGAAGAGAGAGAGGAATAAATAGAGAAGAATAAGTAGCAAGTAGAATTATTGAAGAGAAGAATTTGTTTAAAGCCTTCACTTATATAAAGAAAGAGAGGAACAAAAGAACTACTCTACTGTCGCGCAAGTCGAATGTTAGAGAAAGAAGAGATAAATTCTTGTCACCATTTATAAACATAGATGCTCTATAAAAAGAAGTTATGATTCTTAACATCATTATATATCCTAGAAGCCACAGAAGAGATCATTACTTCAAGACAACAAGGAAAAGAGAAACTACTCTTCTTCCAATTTAAGGCATCGTTTCACCAATTTACTGAGTTATCATAACTGATGTTTGTCACCCAAGAAAGAAGAGATAAATTCATGCTGCTATTAGAATATATGCAGAATAAATCTTTTATAAGCCATTGGTAGTTCAAATAGAATAAGTAGACCTACTTAAGTATTTAATTGTTAATAGTAAGTCAATGAAGGCTCGCAAAATTCCACAGGCATACTTCACCATTACGCATTCTGTAGAGTATTTTAATGTCATACGCGATGTCACCCTAGTAAATTTTCACATTCATTCTCTAGATTAGTTAAGTTTTGCTAAAGGGAAATTGTCAGCCTAAAAATTCTTATTCAAGAGGTAAGCAGCACATAGAAATATTATAATATTGGACAAGAGTAAGTTGTCAAAACAGCATTGCAAGGGTACCAACAAAAGAGCAACAAAGTTTTCTCAGTAAAGAGCCTATTCCACGGGAAAAAAGATTAATAAAATTGTTGGAGTTAAAAGTGAACTAGGAGGGAGATTTCGGTAATTAAAACAATTTCATATGCAGTACCAGTAAGTGGGCCTGACTCATCAACAAGACAACTAAAATATCATTGACAAACGGGAAAACAATGTCACGAAATAGGAAACATCTTCCTAATGTGATGCCTTAGGTAATTAAGAAGTAAGAAGTCGGTTTAGAATTACACCATGGACAGTCTCAATGGATGATCCAAACTCCTCATTTTGATCCAAATTGTTTATTTATGAAAAATCCTGTGATTGAAACACTTCTTCACTGTTAATCCCAGGTGCCCTATTATTGCAAAAAAAAAAGCCCAATTTGTGACCATCAGCTGCATGATAAGCAGATAAGGTATCAACATTGCATGATCCTCAATAGACAAGTATTACAGTGCACAAAGATCACGACGAACGAAGTAAAACATCCATAGGAACTATTCCAAGAGATTTTACTCTGATTCATTAGGCAACTATCCAATGAGTACGTTAGGGTATGGAAAAGTTGTTTATAGATAGTACTGATGAATGCCCTCTTTAGGTCAAGTACAGAATCTTACAAGTATTACAAAAGTTGTATCCTACATTGCAGTAGAAATAGGGGAATAAATACAGTCTTCAATGGAGAAACAGGACAACATTTGCTAGCAAGAGAAACTACGAGGGAAACAAGTGATGTTCACGCTGCAAAAATATACCATCAGACGAGTAAACCTTCTCGAAAGAAATTAGTTCACAAGATATTCTTTTCATTAGCTAAACAGAATTTTCTTAACAAAAATACAGTCTTTTTTATATTTAACTTTTATTTTTTAGTATTCACAACTTACAAGATTGTAGAGATAATAAAGTCCGTGATCCAGAGGTTTTTTTTTTTGGGTTCAATTGGAAGGTTTGACAATAAAGTCTTAAGTCTATTGACTTTATTGAAGCTAGAGGAAGTCTTAGGGTCAGACCATGAATTAGAAGTTTATATGTTTTCCTATCCATCCTGAGGGCTAAACCTTTCAAAGTGGCATGCCTGATGGGATCAAACAAGAATATCGCCAATTTAGAGACAAAGCTTTTGCCTAATGGTTCTTCTCCAGCAATAGAAAATCTCAAAACGAGTTTTTACCTAGCATCGTAACAAGATGGTACAGATGTAATTCAACATACAGATTAGAAACAGAAAAATCAACAATTCACTCTTTTATTGATGAGAGTGCATCTTATTGGAAGAAGTTACACATAAAATTGCGGTTACTTCACTGGACATATCAATAAATTTTTTGAAGATATCGGAACAACAAGTGGACATTTCAAATGAGCTGACAATGGCTTACCTCAGGCATCTAGTTCATTTAGCCTAACTATATATAATTCAATACTTCATAAAACTGTCATATGACCTAAAAAGTTATTAAACTCAAGCTGAGGCCCAGGTTAGTCATTGTAAAGAAGGTGGCCCCATTAGCGAGAAGGTAGCCTGTATATGACAATAATACCAACATCTACCAATCAATGACGCTTTTCTGTGCAAACCTTTATCATTATGAACTTCCCATCCTAATTGAAATTACTGACTTGTGTCACTTTTCCCACTTGTATAAATGAGCTAGTGACAACTCCATCACTAAGTAGCTGTTGTTATAGTTTACCCAGCAAAAAAACTGAACAGACCTTAAGAACCCTTAATTGATGAATCATTTTGAGCCCAGAGCTAAACATCTTTCCGACTTTCACTAGCCCTTATTGAGTTTTTTTTCCCCGTCTTAATATAGCCTTTTAAGATCCTTAGTCGAAAGGGAAGTAGCAACTTCCTCAAAATAATTTCTCAATCTTCCATACAAATCAGATTATTAACCGATTCAGCAGTAACCCTAATAGAGTTCTGAACCTAAGAAGGTTAAGAAGATGGAGACCATAAGACTCAAATGACCAAAACTGAGTTTTATGTGGGTGATATCACATCCTCTTTTACCTTGGAGATTCTAAATCTCCTGCACTTCCCACAATAACCACTACATTCCTCAGTCATTCATCTTCAGATTATCATAGTATGAAACCAGCTTCATCCCCTTTGGATGTCTGTGCAAGCATAGTCTGATCCTCGACCTCTATACCCTGAAAGAACCTTCTCTCAAAAAGTCAATGAATTTAAGGATGATAGTGCCACCAAAATATCAAATTTGTGTACGAGTCATCAATCAAAGAATTCATATTGTGAGAGAATGTTCTATGGCCTGAGAATAGTACAAAGAACCATCACTGGGCATAGGCGTCAAATATGAAAGCTTAAAGGGATTGAGGGACCAAAGCGCCATATATATACTTGGAGCACCCATCTTGTTCAACAAGCCATCAGGGTGAATACACCTATACAAATAGAGGTACGCCAGATTTGATCACAGACAATAAGTAATTAGTAAATCAAAGGAGATCCACAGATGAAACTCATAATTGTAAACTATGAAATTTGTTCCTAAACATTGATACATTAAAAGTTGACTCATTTCATCAGAAAATAAACATTCAAGCAAATATTTCGTTGAATGTGAAAATAAGCTTATTGAACAGCTTTTATTAGTTCATTCATATATGGCAGTATCACTTATTCAACACTTAACAGCTTATCAAAAGTGCTATAGTATGTGGATGGCCTTATATACTCTTTTTCAGTGTCCCACAGCCCAAACCACCAATTATGAAAGGACACCAAATAGTCCATACACACAATGGCATTACTCAGTTACCCGAAACTAACCTGATCTGCACCCTTCTGTCTATGAGAGTTCTGTTCTGCTGTAGTTAGCTCTTGATGAGACGAGAATTGTATATAAACGTTCCTTCCCCTGAAACATCATCAGGAAAACGAATCCTATAAATATTTGCAATGAATAAATTTATTTTTTCCAGCTCAGAACCGAAGAACAGCTATTATGATATTAGCTAATGAAAAATTACTTGTACCCAGCAAACAATGAACAGAAAAAACAGAAAGTACAGAGCATATTAACACCTAACACTGGGTTGAACGCTTGTATAGTATTCAACCGCACTAACAGCAGAACTCACATCTTCCATCTGAAGAAGAGCCTGTGACCATAGTGAATTCTAATGTTATTTTTCTATTTAATGAGAAATCGATAAATGGGAAAGTAAACAAACAAAAAATTGTAAAAAAAATGACCTGATTTTTTGCCCGTAACATTACAAGCTTATTGACAATGCCAAATTGCTGAACCAGTTCCAGCAAATCATTCTTAAAACAAGAGGAACAGAGAGAAAATTAACAAATTAATGATATGTTACCACAAAAAGTTAGGATTTAGACATGATTTGTAGTCAAAATAAATTATAAAAATGAAGAAATGAAATACCTCAGATATTTCATGACCCACGTTTCGGATGTGAAGAACTTTGGATGGATCTGACATCTGCAACGCAAGTAAATATCAAAAGAAATCTCAAAAATTCGAATATTTGATTCTGAAGTGAAAAGGGAACGAACTCAGAAACCCTAGGAATTAGCGATGGAGCAAATCGAACGAATGGAAATCGCAAGAGATTACCTTGTCGAGTGATTGGAGCTTGATTAGGGTTTTTGAAGAGTCTAACGAGATCAAATCGAGAGCGGAGAGGTTTTGCTTAGGGTTTTCGTATCTCTTCTATTTCACCCTTTTTTTTTAGCCCTAAAATGTTTTTTGAGGGAGGAGATCGTTCGTTAATTCGTCATAAGATGTTTCGCGGATTAGTTTATGCTATACCTTCACGTTTTTTGGTTATTTGCGCTTTAATACCCCAACATTTCACCCATTGTTTATCTGAATAGCCAGATGTTCTATTTTTTGTAATTTCATATCCCAAATAATTAAATCAACGTTAATTTGATAATTTAATATCCCAAGTGCCGTGGTTTTACCCTGTTTCTCACTTCGTCGAAACTGAAACAAATTTTGTAAAAGAACTACTCATCATACATATGTCTATCTTGAAATTATTAAACCAAAAATTAAATCAGCACCCGTGACTTTGGGGTATTGAATTGTCTTGTTTTTAGATACCAATAAACCATTTTTACCTATTTTCTAATAAAGTTTTGATTGAATTCCTCATATATATTTTTTCGCCTTTCAATCTTATGTTTTTATCTTTAATTAGTCGTTCTTCTTGCACTTATTAGTAAGCACATCCCTTAATTTCTTCATCTCATCTAGAAGCGTGGCAACAACTAGTGGCCCGTTCATTGATTGCGGTGTGAAACATCCTTTAAAAGTGGTTTTTAGTATGAAAATATGAATAAAGTCATTCTGCAAAATGGATTCAAATCCTCTATACTGTAAAGAAGTTGTGGATGGACTATTCATTATGTATTGGATGTATGTGATTTTTCTTTGAGTGCTAGGAATGTGTGCAACACATAGGGATATGATGAGTATTGTATCTAAAATAAATCACGATCATCAACTAAATAATCAATGATTATGATCAAAAGTTAGGACAAATTTTCATAACCAACCTATTTTGAATTTTATTCCTAAAAACAGACCCATTTCAAACTTAATTTCAATAACAGACCCAGTTGGCTGAAACCGGGTCTGTTTTAAAAAAAAATTCCCAAACTTCACGGGAGTTGAAGTCCCGTGAAGTTTTTTATATAACAAAACTTTACGAAACTTCAACTCCCGTGAAGTTTGGGAATTTTTTTTTTAAAAACCGACCCAGTTTCTGTCCAACTAGGTCGGTTTTTGAAATTAAGTTTGAAACTGGTCTTTTTTTAGGAATTTTTTGACAAACAGGTTGGGTTTGAAAATTTGTCCTCAAAAGTTATGGTCCATTTACCACTTTTTTAGTGGAGAAAAGATCCAAAGGCCTTCAAAATATCTATCTTCACTATATCTGAATCCAATAACATGATACTGAATAGCAATGTGATAGCTTAGTCTGTATATTTCTCGCGGCTAAATTATCAATTTGACCTATAAAGTGACACTATTTCACCGGGGACACTTTGGCATAAAAAATTTATTGACAATTAGGCATTTCCAGTTACCAGCTATAAGTTTTAAGTGAAAACACAAGGGTTTTTTTATTGTCTAATTGTAGAATTTGGGAGGATCTGTAAATATGGGAGATTAGAAGCGCGTATACGCATAAAATACTTAATTTTCGCGGTCAAACTTGCTGTCAACAATATGAAATGTCTAAAGGTGGCAACTTTGTCACTTTTTATGCCAAAGTGTCGTCTGGATTAATTTATAGGGCAAAGTGGTAAAGGTAGTTGTTGACGGCTAGGTCACACAGTCAATCAAAACCGGACTCGGGGGTGTTCGGCTCGGGCCCTTGCGCCGGCGAGTGCAGGAGGGGCTAGCACGAGAGAGAGGGTTCGACTCCTCCTCCGACTTTATGCCTAGTTCTTGAACTGGGGTATCCGATCATGCTGCACATACAAGAAAAAAAGACTCGTGAGAGGGCGGAGATTGGTTCCCTCATGGTACCTCAGACGGTCAAGTCAGCGGGTGAGCTTGAGTGAGGTTTAAGTAGAATTGTCCAATTGGGCCTAAGGCTCGCGCTGGCCCGGTGCCCGGCCCGGGCCTGGCCGGGTCAGGCCCGACCGGGGCCTGTTTGGCCAGAAACGCGGGCCAGAATCGGGTTCCGGGCGTGTGCTTTGTCGATGCCCGGCTAGCCGCGTTATTATATATATTATATATATATATTATATATATTATATATATTAATTATATATATTATATATATATATATATTATATATATATATATATTATATATATATATATACTAATATATATATATATATATATATATATTATGATATGGTTATTAATATGTGTGTGTTATATAAGTATATTTATATGTGTATATTATAAAATTATAGTTATATAAGTGTATATAAGTGCATAAGTATAATCATATATAAGTATATTTCATTTAATATATATAAAAGTGTATCATATAAGTAAATTGTATAACTGTACTTAAATTAGCATAATGTAAGTATGTAATAAATACATATATAATATATATTTATGTGATTCTCTCTCTCTCTCAAGTTATAACTTATAAGTATATACAATTTGTTTGTGTAATATATGTATATATATGTGTGTGTGTGTACTCTCTCTCTGAGACTCTCTCCCTCTCTCTTAGCATGGTATATATGCTAAGATATAACAATATAAATATATATAATATAGTTATAAGTATAATTATATGTCTATATTATAGAATTACAGTTACATAATTATATATAAGTGCATAAGTATAATTATATATAAGTATATTGCATCTAGTATATATAAAAATATATCATATAAGTAAATTGTATAATTGTACCTAAATAAGCATAATGCAAGCATGTAACAAATACAAATATAACTATATAATACGTATTTATAAATATGTAATATATATTTATGTGATTCTTTCTCTCTCTCATGTTATGACTTATAAGTATATACAATATATTTATACATAACATATGTATATATAATACATAACTATATATATACTCTTAGCATGGTATAGTCGTATAAATACTAAGATATAAGAATATAAATATATAAATAATGTAGTTATAAGTATACTTATATGTGTATATTATAGAATTACAATTATATAAGTATATAGTATAATTAGCATAAGTATAAAAATATATAACTATATTGCATCTAGTATATATAAAAGTATATCATATAAGTAAATTGTACAATTGTGCTTAAATAAACATAATGTAAATACGTAACAAATACATATATAACTATATATAACATATTTTTAAATAAGTAATATATACTTATGCGATTCTCTCTCTCTCAAGTTATAACTTATAAGAATATACAATATATTTACATATAATATATGTATATATAATATATAGTTATATAATAATTTGTAAGTATATACTAATACATAATTATACATAATTATATAAATATAATAAGATTAAACTAATTTTAACAAATTTTTATAAAAAAAAGAAAAGGAAAAAGTGGAAATGACCGGGCCGACTCGGAGCCCGGCCCTCTAGGGTCAGACCGGGCCGAGCCGTTTGGACACCCCTAGGTTTAGGGGAAAGTCGGAGAGATTGTATCTCCCCTATGCGGAGTGCTCTTAGTATTTTTAAGAGAAGAGAGAGAGGAGCTATTAAGAGCTGGTCTCTTTGGCACTGTTTGGCAACAAGACATTGTGTCTTATTTAAGAGATTGTGTCTTATTGACTTGGTCAATAAGCTAGTAGAGCTATTTGGTGATAAAAAATAAGAGGAGATTATTTTGGAGACTGTGTCTTTTGCAAGTAGCTTTTAAAAAGCTACCTCAAGTAGCATTTGTCTTTGGGAAGGAGCTGCCAATTTTTCCTTCCGATTTACCCCTAATAATTCTAATTTCATATCAATAATATTGCATGTTATTTTTAGTCATTTAATAAATTTAAGCTAGCTGTACAGCTACTTTTGCCAAACAGCTCTAGTCAATTAGCTAGCTACACAGCTATCAGCTTTCAGCTACAATTTCACAGCTTTCAGCTAGCTTAACAGCTTTCAGCTAGTTTTGCCAAACAGAGCATTTGTGTGTGTTTGAAGTCTCTTTCTTAGAAAGAGTTTTTTTCTCCTTTGCTTGCCTTGGCTAGCTTGTTTCTATCCCCCCTTTTAGTTAGAGTTATACATGTATATGAAGTGACAGAGTATGTTAACAGTTGAGTCATCCCTTGCTTTACAGACGTCGATTGACGACTGGAGGGGAAATCACTTCGACGTGAGGGAGAGTCAGAATCCACAATTCTCAGGAAGTGACTGAGAAGTGTGGCAGGGGGCGCGCTGGCACCTAAAATGACACGCTAACACCTGAGTCATCCCTTGCTTTATAGGTGTCGGCTGCCAATTGGAGTGGAAGTCACTTCGACATGAAGGTGAGTTAGGCTCCGCAATTTCAGGGAAGTGACTGAGGAGTAGGGGTGCCAAACTGTATCCGTATCCGAGGAAATATCCGTAACCGTATCCGTTAGGATACGAATATGGTTACTCAAATCTATTACCGATAGGATATGGTTGCAGATATGATTTTATAGTGAAATATCTGTATCCGTATCTGAAAAAATCCGAATACATATTGGTAATACTCTTACGATAGTTTCGATTCTTAGATTATGGATTTGTGGTTAATTTTGATGATCAAGATGTCTAATCTTAGCTTTTCAATCATAATGAACATATTAACGAACTCTTTTTGTATCACATGACTATATTTTTCTGAATACTATCTAGTTTTCTCATATCCTTTTTGTATCCGCATACATATCCGTTTATATATCCGCATCTATATCCGTAACCGTATACGAATTTGGCGGATATGAATATGAATTTTTCTTACCGACATATATCCGTATCCGTATCCGTATCCGAGATGGGTAAGCGGATATGGATATGGTAAGTGCCATATCCGAGCCGTATCCGCTCCGTTAACACCCCTGCTGAGGAGTGGCAATGGGGCACACTGACACCTGAAATGGCACGCTGGCACATGATGGAACAAATCATTTATGTTGTGGTGGCAGGGTTATGATGAGACTTGTCTTAAGACTATAGGATTCGATAAGCATTCATAAGAAGGTGCTTAGAGTTGGTCTTATCCTTTAGCTTTGGCAAGGAGTGCCAATTCTTGAGTCGCCCTTATTAGTCCGTCGTGTAGACGATCGAGTGGAATGGTCGAGATCGAGTGGACGGTCGAGTGACGCTAGATGAGGCGGTTTTCGATAGGGGGATCAGCTGATCCTGCCTTTCGAGTCGACACGAGTGACATGGTCTCGACAAGTCGGCGGGGTCGAGACTTCTGATTGGGCTTTGGCCGCCAAGCTGGTTGGGGTCAGTTTGCTAGAGCTATAACTGCATTACTTTGTCAATACATGTATTTTAGGCGAGTGAACACCATAACAATAGCCCAATTTGGTAATTTAGCCTTTTTCTTGCACTAGTTGAGATGCACGTGCAATACACGTGGTTGAATATCATGATTATTTAAATTAATAACAATAGAGTAAAAATAAAAAAAATAAAGTTTTTTTGTGGGATTGGTCATCAATTCAATAATCTCTTTTTTAAATAAAAGATTATTATTGTTTCCTTTAACCCAGACTGTGGTCACGTGATCTACTATTTGTGAATTATAAACACATTAATCTAATACAACACATCTATTTATTAGTATTTTGAAGTCTTCAAAAGATGGATGATCATTCAATTTGTAAAAAAAATTTGCATATAAATTTACTTGCAATATGTCCATTAAAGTTTTAGTTGTGGTTTGACTCATATTCACATTAACTTTTAGTTATTGTTTCACTCATATTTATATTATCTAATATTCTCATTCAATTTTATAGCACATTCTTTGTATCATAGAAGTAAAATTGAAAAATTTATATTATCTAATATTCTCATTCAATTTTATAGCACATTCTTTGTATCATAGAAGTAAAATTGAAAATATAAAGAATTATTTTCTTACGAAATTAGAACAGGAAGATTATGATATATTTCACTATGTGCTCTAAATATATTTTTTTCTTTGATACAAGGTCCCTATCAAATCTTATCCTAAACGATGTGAATAAAAACTACTATTATAACTCACTTGCCTAGGGCAATTATATTGTATATAGGATACATAACTCATCTGGAATATCCACATCTGCTAAGTGGATTTTGTTGTTGTGAGAGCAACATGTTAGAGGCTCGTATTCAAACTTTTTGACTCTATAAAAGACACAAGAATTTGGAGTGCATAGCTTATATGTCGTAATGAACATATTTATTCGCGAAGAATTTTTCCAATAACGATATTATTACAGCGATATTACTATATATGATATTTTTAAATAAATTATAAAGTATATATATGGAAAACTCAATGCTTATAGTCAGTAGTTGGGCTCCACAAAATATGTTAACTTTACATTATAGTTTGCTATTTATAGTATTATTGACAATGTCATTACCTTTCCTTTTTATCTTATTATTCACATTTTTGTGATGTAAGTTCTCTTTTGCTAATCACTCAACTGAGTATATTTAGTTTTTATAATATCAGATGTTAGAATATTCTCTTCTACTTAAATAGTATTGATATCTTTTTTTAAAAAATATATACACATATTAACAATAGTATGTACTTCAATTCAACTCAAACATTGGCTTGAAGCCATTTAGAGTGAGGTCCTTTCTACGCTAAAATGGTGATATAGTGATTACAGAGTCTAAAAGTCAAAGAAAAATTTCTACAAAAAAGAAATAATTTAATGTGTCAAATTAAGAAGTAGTTTATAAATTATACATGGGCAGTGCAGATAGCTATAAAACGTAATGTATATATCTTCATAAAACTTCATAGTGAGTGACCAACTATAATCATCCTAATTTAAGCATAATTAATTATTATTTTAGTTACTAATTTGATACGCTTAACTATGAAATAAATCTCCAACAAAAATAAAAATAGAGACTGTATTATATATACTGTAGGTAAATAAATAAATGTTATTAGAGCTTCTCTTTATATTAAATTTAAAAGTAATAATTTAAATTATTAAGCACCAAATATTAGCTCATGTGAGAAAGTAAAGTAATCTATGGTCTATATACGTTTATAGTCAATCAATCAAACGTATTAAATTTATGATGACCACAATCAATATTATATGGTGAGTTCACATTAAATATAATTTACAAAAAAATAGTACACTAAATCAAAAACTTTTTAACCACTATATAGATTATCTGAAAATTTTTACATATATAAACTATATTGCCTAGGAATAGTGATGTGCGCACTTAACTATGGTCTAATAATCTTATCGTCATTGTTTCCTTCAATCCAAACTGGTCTATTATTTGTGAGTTATAAATATATTAATCTAGTACAACATCTCTATTTATTAGTATCTTGAAGTCTTCAAAAGATGGGTGACCATTCAATTCGTAAAGGAATTTTTATATAAAATTTTTGCATATATAAATTACACTGCCTAGGAACAGTGATGTGTTGTACACTTAATTATAGCCTAATAATCTTAAGAACGACTTACTCTTTAATATCATCATTAATTAATGTATTTATGCATTACACTAAAAACACAATAAAAATTTAGAAAACTACAAAAGAAACACCCTAAATTTTTTTAAAAATTGTAAAAAAACACCATAAAAATTTGTAATTTACAAATACTCAAAACTATTAAATATTAATTGAAATCAAGAAATTACAAAAAATCATTAAAAATTTTTCAAACTTTGGAGAGGTAATTTGCAATGTGCTAAACTTTAAGTGTGTTTTTTCTATAAATTTAAATTTTAATAGATTTTCAATCATTTATGTTCTTTTTAAAAAAGTTACGGGTAATTTTGACCATGAAAGGTTTTTCCTAAATCTATACTTTTAAAGTGAGTATGATATTTTTTTTTATAAAATTTTATTTTTCTAAGGGTTGTTAGTAATTTTGTATATTCATTTTTGTGTCCATAGGTTAGAAATTCTCATGATATTTTTTATAAATTATAAAAATTTGGGGCTTTTTGTAAATTTTTAAACTTATAAGCATTTTTTACAGATTATAAATTATTTATAGACTATTTATAATTCCTATGCTTTTAATTTACTAATGAGTTTGAAATTCTCAGGGTGTTATTTATAAATTTTGAATTTTAAGGTTTTGCTTGTAATTTTTAAAACTTTAATAGTGTTTTCTTTAAATTATAAATTATGTAGGGGATATTTGTAATTCTTATACTTTCAATGTACTATTAGGTTAGAAATTATCAGAATTTTTATAAATTTATAATTTTCAGGGTTTTATTTTACAATTTGTAAAAAGTTTAGTGTTTATTGTAAATTCCATAAAATTTTGGGAGTTTTTTGTGTTATTTGTAGAATTTGTAAAAAGTTTAGTGTTTATTGTAAATTCCATAAAATTTTGGGAGTTTTTTGTGTTATTTGTAGGTTTTTAGTGTGTTTATAAGTTTAAATTTTTGAAGGTGTTTGTTTATAAATTTTGAATTTTTAGGGGTCTTTTTGTAATTTTTAAAACTTACAAGATATTTTCTCCAAAGTTAAAAAACTTTTAGTTTCTACCTAGCATATATCTTTTAGATTCTCACTGGATTAAAATAACCAAAATTTATAATTTTTTAAGATGTTTTAATAAAATTTTAAATTTGTAGGGGTGTTTTTGTAATTTAAAAAACTTAGAGGATTTTTTTACAAAGTCCAAAAAAATTTAGGTGCTGGCTAGCATATGTTTTTTAGATTTCTTTATCAAACGTATTTTCTTTATCCAAATAAGTAAAGGATTTGAATTATATCAAACATATTTTTTTATCCAATAACATGTTAAGTCTCATTTTAAATATGATAAACCACTTAATTACTAATTCAAAGAAGATAAGATAATTAGAATAGATTAGGATAATAATGTAATATTTAAAAAAGTTGAGGGTAATACTGACCATAAAAAGATTTTCCCGAACTCGTACTTTTAAAGGGAGTATGATAAGGGGCTGTTTGGTTCGCTATTATAAGGGGTGGAAAACTCAGAAAACCACTCCACGTCAGATTTTTAGCCCTCCACGTCAGCTTTTTTGTTTCCGTCAATTTCTTTGTGCCGCTTTGGTTCGCTCGAATGGAAGAGGAAAAACTCTGCTGAAATCGCCGCCAACTAAGATTTTTTTCTCTCTCCGATTTCCTTTCCCAACCAAGTGAAATTGATAAAAACTCTGACACGTCAGATTTTTTTCCTTCTCTGCTTTGTTTACAAAAGTTTTCTTTTTTTTTTCTATGCGAACCAAACACAAGAAAATAAATACATTGGTTTTCCATCATTTTTTATGTGCTAACCAAAGCAAAACAATCTATTTCTTAGAAAAGTTTGAAAAACTCAAAACTTGTATTTCTTTACATGGAATTGCATTTCTCTATATCAAGGAAACGAACCAAACAGCCCCTAAATTGCAAAGAATTTTCAATAACCATGCTATAATAATTATTATTTTTTGGCGAAGAAGCCCAGCTCGTTGAGTACAAGAGGTCATGCGATCCAAGCCCAAGCCCAACTCCAACTCCAAAATAGAAGTAGGGGCACTTTAGTCTTTTCGAAGCAGACCCCTCCCATTTGCAGCTATATAATCAGTGGTTAGGGTTTTTCATTGAAACCCTTGAACGGGGAGCCGTCGATGCGAAGCAGAGCAGGTCAGTGATCTTTTTCTTTTTCAGGGTTTTAGGGTTTGAATGTGGACCGAAATCCCAATCCAAAGAACCAAATGAAATAATTTTAATAACCATTAATTCTAATTTATCTGATGCCGATATGATAGCTCGATTATATATATATTTTTAAATTTTGCTACAACTTTGAAAAAGTTCTGATTTTGTGATGCAGATATTGGTGCCTTTTTATGAGTTATAAATTATAAATTTATCGTTTCTAGAGTTTAATATTAACTTATCACTATTATTAAATAAATTGAATGCATAGTGTCTTAGGGTTTCTGTGGCGATTTAAATACCATTTTAACATACATTTCAATGTTCACTTTTAGTTTTAATGTTATAAAAAATGAAGAAAGTTGTGATTTTTGTATTTGAGAGCTTGATACATATTCTGGGCCTATTGTGTTTTAATCTTATAAATTGTTTGCTTGTTGATCAGGTTGTGGTATTAAGTGGTTACTTTATTGAATTGATTGAAACGACAGGTTGAAGGAGGAAGAGGAGGATGTCTCACAGGAAGTTTGAGCACCCAAGGCACGGGTCCCTTGGTTTCCTCCCAAGGAAGCGAGCTTCTCGCCACCGTGGAAAGGGTAGGTTTTTTTTTCCATATTTTGATTTGATACGAATTGAATCGGATGTATTGTCTAATTTTCTCTTATTAATTAATTACAGTTATCGATATCCCGCGATTATGTTATGTTTTATGTAGCTAGGGCTGATTATTTATTGTTTCATTAGGCTTCAATTACAATCAAGCACTAAAGTATTGTGTTATACTTGTAGTTTATGATCTTTTATATAAGATATTAGCACTTCGTAAGGGTACAAATGCTAAGAAGATGTATTCGCTGTTCATCTTAATGCGTGTGAAAAGATCTCGAAACTATTCAATATCTACTAAAGCTTGATATGTCGAGTTTAACTTGGAGATATCTTCTTTGTATCTATATGCTCTGGCTTCCATATGAACCTAAATTCCTGCAGAAAAGCTGTTTTATGCAATGGGTTGTTGTAATAGAATATATTTTTGATAATTTCTTCTTTTGAGTAAATTTTAGACATAAAGCTCATAATTTGCGAAAACTTGAGTTTCAAATTGATTATTTGATATTTTAGAAGAACAAGTTGTCAAAAAGGTCTGTTCCATTGGTTTTGGAAGTTCGACTCATATTTCAGAATGGGTTTCATTGAAATCTATCTTCAGGGTGGTTTTCCAATCTCATTGTGTTCTAAAATTTAGTTATTCTATTACAATGTTTTTCAAAATTAAATCGTAGTTTTTTTCAGATTTTTAAAGCTGATCTTGTATATGTATCTGTTGACATGCTTAACTTTATGGTCCAGAATATTTCCCTGTCTTTCACTTATTGGTAGTTGTTTATCAAGAATTTGCCTGTCTGTTCATAACTGATTTGTCTTTGTCATTTCTGGCTGCAGTGAAGTCCTTCCCCAAGGATGACCCAACAAAGCCTTGCAAGCTCACCGCATTCCTTGGTTACAAGGCTGGAATGACTCATATTGTCCGTGAGGTGGAGAAGCCTGGATCAAGTAAGTGATTGATAACGAGATTTTATTTCACTGTTGCTTTAGGGGTCAATCATTGCGGAGGGAAACAGATTGATGTTACATTATCGATGTATTTTTTCCTAAATCTTCTAATCTTGTATTCTGATGATGTTTTCTAAGTGCAATGTTTTCCCGGCGCTTTACATTGTTCCCCCTGTCAACTTCCTACTTCACATTTTTATTTTGTGCAGCTGTTTTGCTGCTTCGTATGCATGCTCTGTTAACCTTACTGCAAATTCTTGCACCGCGATCTTCTCTTGGCACGTGAAAATTTAGATGTACTTTTTGGATTTCAATTTTTCCCACAATGTGCTTGACAAAATCTAATTTTCTACGACTTTGCTTTTTATGCATATTTTTCATTTTTTCTATTTCCATAATATACAGTGCTAATTTTTATTTTTTAAAACTTTTTATTGTAACTAGTACTATTCCACCAATGCATATTGAACAATATATTCTCCTCTCTCAATAAAATTTTTAATCGACTATTAGCACATTATGTGCTTGAACTGGATGACCCTGGAGTATTAAACTTATTTTACTCATGTTTGTTTAACTTATTCAATGTCTTGGGCCTCTTCATGATATTGCTTGACATGCAGAGCTTCACAAGAAGGAGACATGTGAGGCTGTTACAATTATTGAAACTCCTCCCTTGGTTGTCGTTGGGGTGGTTGGCTACGTGAAGACTCCACGTGGTCTTCGGTCTCTCAACACTGTATGGGCTCAGCATTTGAGGGGTGGTTGGCTACGTGAAGACTCCACGTGGTCTTCGGTCTCTCAACACTGTATGGGCTCAGCATTTGAGCGAGGAGGTCAGGAGGAGATTCTACAAGAAGTCTTCGGTCTCTCAACACTGTATGGGCTCAGCATTTGAGCGAGGAGGTCAGGAGGAGATTCTACAAGAACTGGTACAGATCCAAGAAGAAGGCCTTCACCAAATATTCAAAGAAGTATGAAACTGAGGATGGCAAGAAGGAGATTCAGACTCAGCTTGAGAAGATCAAGAAATATGCAAGTGTTGTCCGTGTGCTCGCCCACACTCAGGTTGTTATTTCATGTGGTTTTTTTTCCGTATGCTGTGATTTCCTTATAAAAGTAGTATTGTTGTTTTATCTTAATAGATTTTTTTCTAGATCTCAATGTTCTCTATAGGATTCAATGTTCTAGAGCTATCTGATATGATCTCGCTGTCCACTGAATGACTGTTTGGGTCATCTTAACATGGCAACTTCTACTCTCTAGTTTCTTATCTACCAATAAGTATTTTGAGTGGAGAATCCATATACTGATGAAATATATATTAGATAAACTATAAATTTGAAACTAAATTCAAATTAAATTAATATCTTTGTTGGCACTGCATTTCTTGCTCCATCATTTAGCAATGTTAGTTTCTTATTTGATGGCATTCCATGTATATGCCTTTAATAATAATGTTTCTACAAGTCATATACAATAATATCTGCTTCTATCTATTTTCCTGCTGTGTTCTGGATTTTGTAATTAAATTGGTAGAATCTAAGGATGTTGTCCTTTTTTCTCTCCTCTTCTTTATTTATCTTACAACGAAGTTTGCTCTGTTTTTGTTGTCCTTCAGATCAGAAAGATGAAGGGTTTGAAACAGAAGAAAGCCCATCTCATGGAGATTCAAGTGAATGGTGGAACTATCGCGGAGAAAGTTGACTACGCTTACAGCTTCTTTGAGAAGCAAATCCCAGTGGATGCTGTTTTCCAAAAAGATGAGATGATTGATATCATTGGTGTGACCAAGGGTAAGGGTTACGAGGGTGTTGTCACTCGTTGGGGTGTCACCCGACTTCCTCGTAAGACTCACAGAGGTCTCCGCAAGGTTGCTTGTATCGGTGCATGGCATCCTGCTAGGGTATCTTTCACTGTTGCTCGTGCTGGTCAGAATGGATATCACCACCGTACTGAGATGAACAAGAAGGTCTACAAGCTTGGCAAGGCTGGAGATGAGTCTCATACTGCTGTGACTGAGTTTGATAGGTAATTTTCTAGTATATTTTTAGTGTAAAATTTACAAAACCCCTCAAACTTTCAAAATTATGTTAAAACCCCTTTGAACTATTTAAAAAACTCATAAATGGTGTTAACAGAAAG
>NC_033797.1:9322896-9340398 GCF_001876935.1 Asparagus officinalis
CGTAAATTTCATAAGACCCCCAGTCCTCCAATTGCAAGGCATTTTTTGCTTGTTTTTTTTGGGTGGGGGGTGGGGTGGGGTGGGTTGGTTAAGTTACCCTTTTAGTTAGTACTGATTATTTAGTAAATGAGGGCAGAATTGTCAAAAAGTTAAAGTAACATCTGTCATTCATGGTATACGAAAGTGAGAAAAG
This sequence comes from Asparagus officinalis, assembly GCF_001876935.1. Classification (NCBI taxonomy): domain Eukaryota; kingdom Viridiplantae; phylum Streptophyta; class Magnoliopsida; order Asparagales; family Asparagaceae; genus Asparagus; species Asparagus officinalis. Next base: position 9,323,090 of record NC_033797.1, read on the forward strand.
TTGGAGAGGTGTCTTCTATGATAACGTTCATAAAGGCTGTGCAAAAGCCCTCCAAAGTTCAGGGGGAGTTTTGTGAAATTTACACACTTTTAATGCAACTTTATCTATTCATTGGTGGCAATTATGATATTAATTGGTGTTTCATCTGGGTTACTGCTTAACAGGACTGATAAGGATATTACTCCTATGGGAGGGTTCCCTCACTATGGTGTTGTGAAGGATGACTATATTTTGATCAAGGGTTGCTGTGTTGGGCCCAAAAAGAGAGTTGTCACTCTTCGCCAGTCCCTGTTGAAACAGACCTCTCGATTGGCTCTTGAGGAAATCAAGCTCAAGTTCATCGACACTTCATCCAAGTTTGGGCACGGTCGCTTCCAGACTACGGAGGAGAAGCAGAAGTTTTATGGAAGGCTCAAGGCTTAGGCAGTGCATTTGGATCAGGATGCTTCCAGATAGAACCAGTTTTGTTGTTTGAGATACTTGAATCTGAGACTCCTTAGTTTCCTAGTCTTTGTTTGCAGATAGAACCAGTTTTGTTGTTTGAGATACTTGAATCTGAGACTCCTTAGTTTCCTAGTCTTTGTTTGATGCTATTAATCCCTTTTCTTGCTGGATGTGGATTATGCTACCTTTGAGCTTGCTCATGAAGAGTTTATTTGGGAAATTTGAACTAATAGTTATGTGGCTTCCTCAAATCTTGCGATGTTTTTTTAATAATTAATAATAATAATAGATTGCTTGCAGAATATTTTGAATATTTATGCTAAACTTTTTGGATTTGATGTTGTTTTTATGTTGATATCATTACTAGATGTGCTCAGGAGCCTTGGTTGTTCTAACCATATATTTGGTTTAATTTTATGTATATCTTATTCTTTCACGGGTATCTTGTTTCTGTGATTCCTTTCCGGTTTATCAGCAAATTCCTTGGTCTTTTGCATGTCAAAGAACTTTAAGATAGAACTGTAGGATCAACTTCGCGTTGATGTTATTAGTCTAAATTTCATTCTAAGTGAAGGATGTGGGTTCATGTGAGAATCATGTCTCATAACTTTTTAGCCAAACTTGCTTCCATATGAACTTAAGGATGTTTACGAATATGCAACTTGTGCTGTAAAAGAAAATCCTTGCTTATTTTGCCCTGTAATTCGTACTTACCATTAGAAGAACTTAGGTGTATACTGCAACTGAAAGAAGCTATCATTGGCACGCTAAAAGTGCGTTGAACAAATTTGGATCCTCTCCACTATAAAAAGGCAGTGGAAAGATCACTTCATTATTATAATCATTAACTATCTAGTGGGTGATGATGATTTCTCTCTGAGCGCAAATTAAGAATTAATGCAATTCATGGAGGTATAATGAGTGTTAAATTTAAAACAGATCATAATTATCCATTAGGTATTAATGGTTACGATCAAAACTAGTGGTTCATCCATAATTTTTTTGCAGTGGAGAGGATCCAAATCCCGATTTGAAATCAAGAGTCTTATTTTTAAGTTTTTAAGGCCTTATAACCTGGGGGCCTCTTTGCCAATGGGAAGGTACAGGATAAATAAATCAACTCGGTTCATAATCCCCCCCCAGTTGGAATAACATATCTACTTTATCCAATTGATTTACATGCTCTATTTGGATGAAAGATGAAATGTTTGGCAATAAAAATTGATAGGTATACAACAAAGGAAATATTTGTAACAACAAACACTAAAATCAAGTGGAATAACTTGCAGGTGAAAAAAAATATCTTATTGCTCATTATTTCTCTTGGTTGGACAAACCATGATGCTAATCAAAAGTATGACCAAACAGAGCCTTGTCTTTGGAAACACAAGAGTTAGATCAGGGGTTTCTCATATATTCCTCAATATTTGAGGATCCAAAGATTCACTATTAATACTACATTGAATTACTGTAGCATATACCGTACCATTGTGAAAATATAACTCGCGATTACAAAAAATTACTGTAGCATGTGAAACAAAAATTACTGTAGCAGAAACATAAAAGGGCCCGTTTTGCACGGGGTACACACTAGTGTTTAGCAATTCAAAGATCACTAATGAAAAGACACTCATGAGACCCACAAAGCGTCTAATCGTTGAAATTATGAACCTCTTCAACTGCGAATAGATGACAAATGTTGTGTAACAACTAGTACAGAAATGTGCAGCAGAGTATCTATATAATGAAAACCTGAATTCTATTTTGTCGCTGACACTTAACAAATGATTCTAAAAAGCAAACAAAACTGCACCCCCTTGCTCAAGATTGAAAATATCTGGTAAAAAAGAAGGAAAGATGAAGCGAAAATATTACACAATCCTAAAATGAAGCTCAACCATGACGATATGAGTGTACAAGCGAATGCTAAACACCCACCTGAAAGTCTGACCCAGTAGACAGATTTGATCAGATGAGTGGGGCGAAATCATATCGACGAAACCAACAACACAAAACACTGAATACTACCCATAATTTAGAAAGGAAAAAAAAAAAGAAAAAAAAAATGGCGCAATCAGTTTTACCCAGAACAAAATGCATGTATAGAACAAGAAATCCATGAAACAACAAGCACTTTATCATTTCATGCTGGAATATAGTACATCAAGCAGATTTAATAGCAAATATCAAGAGAACCCAAGGATAAACTCCTGTAAAGAATGAAAAGCAAGACTATGAATGTAACAATTAATTTGTCTCAGAGTGTTTCCTTCTGCTAATTTCTACAAAAGCTAGGCAAGTATCACAACTGCAGCACCGAGGGTACTAAAATTCTCCAAACAGAAATGAAAATTTTAGAGTACATATTCATATCAATCACATTGACAACTTCATGCCGGAGTACTCCACAAGTCAAATTACACAGTAACATCCTCTATACCTATATGCAGACAAAAGGTTTGATGTGAGGAGAAAAGTTCCCAGAGATGAGAGCGTTTGCATTGGCACCATTATAACAACAAAGCTGTTGATGCCTCAATCTATGGCAATGATCAAAAAACCAACAGAGATGTACATGAGAAACACTGGATACAGGGCTAATGCCTTTCTCCTTGGATTGACAGCTGCACTCATGAATGGATATGCTGCCCAAGAGCTCCATGCTAATGTTACGGCCACCACAACTATCTTCACAATGACGTTATCCTTAAGCAAGCAGATCAGAGCTCCAATATCCAGAGGAAATAGGCAGTAACCAAGAAGACTGAGACTTTGAAAGAAGATAATGTGCCCACCCTGAGATGAAGTAATAAGGGGTCTCAAAACTTGCTGGAAAATATAAAGAAAAGGAGGAGGAATGAACTGAGCCTTTAAAGAGGTGCTTACCAGGAGCAGGACATTCAATGTGAGGATAATAGCACCAGCTGCAAGGACAGCAAAAGCAACAGCAAACACTTCGGACTGCAAAGAAAAGCAAAGGCACACACATATCAATCCATTTCTTTTGGGCGGGGAGAGGATGGGATGATAAAATGGTAGTGGGGAAAGGATAGCAAAAGCCAAAATAAGAGTATCCGCATTGCTCATTGTGCTGGATAAAAATGACTATAAATTATGCAACAAACTAGTACTCAAAGCAGTTATATACGGATAATCCATAATCATGGATTTAGTTTGAACAGGGAAAAAGCAAATCCATAGAGATCCACCCCATGATGCCATACCCTACATCGTTTATGGGAATGTTTTTGGCAACACCACCATATTCTCAATGTAGTTGAGGTTTCATATGTATTTTTCTTTTGTGGAAGGATTGTGTACGCTAGATTCTACATCAATAGGCCCATACAGGATACAGGAATGGTTTCCAGTTTAAAATAATTTGATTAATTTCAACGAACCCAAGAACTAATCATATAACAAGCAAATTTTAAAAGGGGCAAAAATATCTATATTCAAGCAACATTTGGAGCAAAGAGATTTTAGGATAAGTGACTTCCTAGGGAATCCTTCCTCGGGCATTGTGTGGTATCAGAGGTATCAGAATTAACACCCATCTGAAATGTGTGGCAATGATACACAGAGACATGAGGGGCACCCTAACATGCCACATGTTAATAAGCTGAGGATGTTTTAAGTATCACACCCAGGTTGACAGTTACACAGGGAACATCTGCAAGAAGGAAGGAACTCAGGCGTACATAATTCCTATGAACTTGAGAACTGATTGTAGTAAGCATTTTTGGAGGAGAGTCAGTAGAAATTTCCATATCAAGCATATGCTTGGGAGAGATCAATATCAAGATGTGTGGCCTCCAAGGGAAATACTTAATCAGGATGTATGATATCCCAATGAAATAGCATAAATTGCGAAGCTTATGGAATTTTGGGCCAAGTCAATCTATAAGCTTCCCATAAATCGCCAAACCCAGTTCATAGGTGGACAGTGGACTTGACTTTACTGATCACACACCACAAAGCACAATAAGCACCTAAGAACTCCTAGCCTAAAATATGATCTCTTATGCTATAGAGAAGTGTTGCGTATAGCCTAAACCAAGATACTTCAACATGTCAAGGAAAATGTATCATAAAACATATCATTCTCAATTTGAGTACTGATATCAAATACATTTTGGCAAAATAGTCTGCTGATGACTTTCCATTCAAAAGATATGAAATGTACATATTCTTAGACGATATACAACACAACAAAAGATGACTTCTTAAATATTTCCTGAAATAGACATACCAACTATATTGCACGGGTACGGGTACGGGTATGGATACGTGTACAGGACAGGAAATTTGTGAAATGTAGGGTATGGGGACACAGTTATAAATATTTCTATATATTATACACATATATTATACATTGGAATTAATAATTTATATAAGAATAGTGGTGAGAATTAAAATTTATATAACATTTTCATGTTTCATTTATTATGTGGCTTATAAATTGGAAAAGTACTAGTTTTCTAACTAGACATCCAAGCAACACTTCAAAATCATAATTCGAATCTTGATCTATATCTAACAAGTTTCAAGAAGTGGATGTGAAGTGTAGGAAATACATCCAGAAATGTATGAAAAGTGTTAAACTAAGGCATGTATTACATAATTGAGTACACGCCTGAATATATGTATCCATATATTCAAGGAGTTTGGGTAGGGGTATGTGTCGGGTACGGGTACGGCTTTGGATTACCAGCACCTAGGTAACATAGCAATAGCATACCAACAAAACCACAGTTTGCAGTGTCATACCATCCCATGGTGGTCCTCTCAATTTGGGTACCAATATTGAATATATTATATATCTCAGCAAAAGAAGTCTCCTTAAAAGCTACAGAGCACAAAACCACACGAACTCTTAAATATTTGTTGAAATACACATACTAAATAAACTCCAGTTTTAAAGCACATGGTGGTGAAATATACATATCAAATACAATCCCATGACTTTTCAAATAATAATAATAATAGGAATAAAACCCATGGTGATCCTCTCAAATTGGTTGTGCATAGCTATGTGGGCTATAGACTAGAGTGAATCCTCACCCATCATACATTTTATAGTGTCACGAAATACTAATAGCATGTAAACAGTCCTAAAAAAAGGAAGACATTTCAAGGCCTACAAAAAAAGGCATGATGTCGGTCACCAAAATGGTAGGTCGAAGTTTTCCTAAAAGTTCCTTTTCCAAGTGATAAATTCTAGGTAAAATAAAGAGGCAAGAGAAAATTAATAAATATCAGGCAATTACCTTTAAACACATACAAAAATACCCATAAGTCAAAAGCATCTGAATGGGGATCTCCGCGAGGATTTCATGTTTCCTAACTATTTAATACCTAGTGTTCCTTGAAACCATGTTGTTCATGATCATTCACTTATGAGATCTTACTAGAACCTAAAGCATTTCAGACTTAAGAGTCTAAGGCATTCTAACTGCACTAAAGCCACACCCTCAACTCCTGAAATTTCATCTTTACTGCTAAGTCACAGCAAATGAACGCAAAATGCTAGAGAAATATGAAGATGCATTGACAAAGGGCATCTAAAGTGTATATTGCCCAAAGTGAAGTGGTATGGAGAAGAGAAGAGAAGTGGAGGCTGCATCATTGCTAAACAACAATATGTAGCATTCATTGCCCCAGAAGAATAGGTACACCCATCCTTTTTTTGAAGTGAACATTCAAGCATTGCCTGCATTCAATCTTAAAGCAACATAAATGAAGAACAAACATCAATGCTTCCCATAACCCTGCACAAATCAATAAATTTAAAGAGCATAATCTCTAGTGCAACTATTTAATAAAAATACTTAATAGCAAATCATACACAAAGTAAAGGTCGTACAACACATATCAACTGGGTAATGAAGACATCTCTAAATATTAATAGTACTACCTTGTATACAATAACCACATACACTTCCTCAGACAAAAAAACCATATCGTACGCATTAATCACATAACACTGAAGTGCTGATGCCACGCTTGGGAATAGACATGTAGGCCATTTTAGCAAAAAAAATTCCATTTCCATTCTTTAGCTATTAGAAGTAACCATGGATTCTAGAAATAAACATTTGAAATGCAACAAAATCTTATATCACTTGCTCTCAATAAATTCACTGCAATAAATATGTTAGCCTTCTTATTTTGATGATGTTTAACAAACAATTTACTTCTAATATTGTTTGTCTAGTGTTTGTGTTTTCGTATTTATTCTAGGCAAACAACGAGTTGGAGGATGGATGGAATTGCGCATTTACGATCATATCCAATGGAGGTTGGCGGAATTGTGGAGTGAAGCCTACGCAATTCATAGTTAAAGATTCAAGTTCAAGCTTCATCCGCAAGTGTACCAAGTTAAGCTTATTGAAGATCAAGACTGCTTGGGTAACATTTAGTTTAGGTTTATATTATGTGTGTTGGTACTCTAAGCTCAATCATATACATACATACACGTATTTGATTATATATATATATATATATATATATATATATATATATAAATATATACAAAAAAAAAATAAAAAAGACTTGTTCACACTATTCAGTGTTTTCAATGCGCGAGGCGCAATGCGGGGCGCAATGTCAGTTTACGCGCACATGCGCAAGGCGCAATGCGATGCGCGCGCCCGAGTGAAGCGAGGCGCACTCAATAAAAAATTGAAATTTCACACAGAAAATGTAACCTCAGACTCAAGATAAATAAAATATACACTACTAGATCACAAGACATATCTGCACCAAAACACATATATGCATTAGCAACAAAATTCATATATTCAAAAATGATATAATATATAGATTTAGTGAATTAAAATATTAAACTTGTACGTTAATTGCTAAATCAAGAATTTTCAGGTTACAAATGGCAAATATATTTTCCTTCTTTACACTTTACAGCACTAACAACTATATTGCTAAATTTTATTTTGCTTCTTTACAGGTTACAAATGGCAAATCAAGTTTCAAGTTTCAACTACTAGCAGTCGCACTACACCTAGCTCAAATAGCAAGAATCAATTTGTTTTATAGTGTCAAAAGAAAACCTTGTAGTAGATGCTATTTTTTGTTAAGTATTTTATTTAAAAAACCTTGTAATAGATGTGAATTATCTTGCCAGAATGAAAGAGGATACGAAAAAGTGCAAGAAATTTTATTTTCGCACTACACACAGCTCCAGACATCAAATTTCAATCATCCAACAGATTGATCCTAAGTCCATTAATAATAAAATCACACAAGTGATTCAGAGCTACCAAAGCAGTAAAAAAAGAAAATAAATAACAGAGCAACACAAGTTACACAACAACTGAAAGGAAATCGGGAAAACAAAAAGAAAAAAAGAAAGGAAAAAAAAAGAAAAACTGAAAGGAAATATCGGAAAACAATTGAGAACAACACACTGAAAATAGTAACAACAGGTTAAAATACGTACAGTAAAAAAAAGAAGAAAAAAATAGGGAAACAAAATTAAAACTGAGTAACAACAGGTTAAAATACGTACAGTAAAAAAAAGAAGAAAAAAATAGGGAAACAAAATTAAAACTGAAAGGAATCGGTACAGTAAAAAAAGAAGAAAAAAATCGGGAAACAAAATTAAAACTAAAAGGAATCGACTGTAAAGTGGATCGGAAAAAAGGAGAAGAAGAAACGGAAAAAGGAGAAGAACTTAAAAAAACGAAAAGGAATCGGAAAAAAAAGTAAACTGGAAAAAAAGAGAAGAACCTGAGCAGCTGAGTTCGTCGCGGTCTGAGCTCGTCTTCGCCCGTCGTCTTCGCCCGTCATCGTCACCTGTCGCCGTCGTCCGCCGTCTTCGCGCGCCTGAGGAGTTGAGTTCGTAATCACTTTCGAGTTGGAGAAAAGGTCGGAGAAGGAGTGATTGTCGAAACCCTAGCCAGATTCCTCTTTAGCGCTTTCGGGTTCAAGTCAAAGTCGGGTAAGTACCCAATAACCGCTTGTTGAGTCACCGTCAAATTGAGGCGCGCGCTTGAGCTCTTCGTCGGGCGCTTCAGGGCGGTCCTCAGGCGCGCGCCCGACGCACGTGTAGCGCCCCGCAGCAGGTGCGGGGCGCTACTCCATTGCGCCGAAGCGCTTCGCGCCCGAGGCGCGCGCCTCTGTGCGCTTTTTAAATCACTGCAAAACACAAATTGCCCAAGCACTGAATTTACAAAAACGAGTTTTTAGCAGTTTTTCAGAAACTGTTTATCTGTGTTCAAACATTTATTTCTATCAACTGGGAAGTGATTTTTCCGAAATTCTTTCTCTATCATGTTCATCTACATGTCTAGAACCTTCCCTCAAAATTTTATAATTTTAGAGATGAATTACTATTTTTAATTGATTTTACATAATCAGATACACAAATTTCCAGAATCTGTCAATACCTGAAATTGTTTGTGCACGTTGCTACAGTGCGGTCGACCGCCACGGTCAACCGTGCTACAGTGCGGTCGACCGTACGCAGTCCAGAGAGCAGTTTTTGAGTTTTTTTCTCGCGGTCGACCGTCGATGTTACCGTTGCATAGTAACGGTAACTTGCTGAATTTTATCTTTTAGTGTTTTTTGAGGGTTTTGGGGTTGTTTTCTTCTACCCTATATATACCTCATTACATTTATCATTTGATACACCAAGAGAATGTTTTAAAAGAGTTTAACAAGGATTTAAACTTGTTTAGTGTTTGTTTAAAAGAGTGTTTAAGAAGCTTTTAAGCAATTGAGAGTTTTGGGTTTTTAAAAGAGTGTTTAAGAAGCTTTTAAGCAATTGAGAGTTTTGGGTTTGTGAAATCAATTTCACAAGAGCTTGAGGAGCAATTGAGAGTTTTGGGTTTGTGAAATCAATTTCACAAGAGCTTGAGGAGATCCTATTGGTGCTTGAACATCCAACCATCCTCCTTCAATCTCTTGATCTATTGAGAAATTTTCTAAACTCTATTTTCTAGCTTTATATCTATTTGCTTGTTTATCATTTTATTAAAGCTAGTTTTTTATTGAGTTTAGATTTGATTTACCTCTTTGTTACACACACCCACATTGAGCTTATTGTATTTTTATACATAGTATAATTGGGTTGGTGAGAGTTGTAACAATTAAGAGTGAGCTTACATTGAGTTCTCATCTATTGCAGAGAACAAATCATTTGTTATATTATGAGATTGTAAAATTTTCGGTGAGGTAAAAAACCGAGTGAGAAGTGTAGACGTTGATCGGTGAACGTTAAAAACCGACATTGTGAGTGTTTGTGAACGTTGATCGGTGAGCGTTGAAAACCGATATTGTGAGGTGTAAACGTTATTCGGGTGAGCGTAGAAAACCCGATTGTGATAGTGGATTTCTCCCCGGAAGTGGGGAGCGGAGACGTAGGACGGAAGGTCCGAACTCCGTGATCATTTGAGTGTGTTTGAGTTTGTCATTGGCGCATTTGCTTATGCATTTATCTTATATGACCATTGCCTATTACTCTTGTATATCTTGCCCTATCACATTTGTAGTTTGATTATATCACCATTGTGTTAGTTTATATATCAATTGCATATATTTTTATAGGATATATCTCATTATTCATATTACTTATCCTAGCTCACATATCATGTTGTATTTTATACTTGCTAGGATAACTTGTTAATAAGTTTTAATTGGCATAAAATCGAATTAGATTAGCATAAGACCCTAATCACCCCCCTCTAGGGTCTAATAATTGGTATTAGAACTTGATGCTCTTTGATTTAAGGTCTAATCGCTTTGAGTTAAAGATCCAAATTATCTTTTTGTGCTAATCTTGTTTTGATTGTATTTGTATCTTACTTGCATATTTTGTGCTAATCTAATCTTGTTTTGTGCTAATCTTGTTTATATATCATTGCATATATTTTTATAGGATATATCTCATTATTCAAATTACTTATCCTAGCTCACATATCATGTTGTATTTCATACTTGCTAGGATAACTTGTTAATAAGTTTTAATCACATATCATGTTGTATTTCATACTTGCTAGGATAACTTGTTAATAAGTTTTAATTGGCATAAAATCGAATTAGATTAGCATAGATAACTTGTTAATAAGTTTTAATTGGCATAAAATCGAATTAGATTAGCATAAGACCCTAATCACCCCCTCTAGGGTCTAACAATTGGTATTAGAGCTTGATGCTCTTTGATTTAAGGTCTAATCGCTTTGAGTTAAAGATCCAAGTTATTTTTTTGTGCTAATCTTGTTTTGATTGTATTTGTATCTTACTTGCATATTTTTATAAATTATGGATATGAATGATGCATCTTGTTTAGGCTATGATTCTAGTATTGCTCCTAAATTCAATGTTTTCCCTTATGCTCAATGGTATTTTAGATTCAAAATATTTATTCAATCTAAAAATATCAATTTATGAAAAATCATTGATTGTGTTTATATTGTGCCCACATTGGAGAAATCCAAGTGGAATAAAAATAATAAAAGATTATTTATTATGAACAATCTCTTGTTGGAATTCTTACATAATGCATTTGATTCATCTTTGTTTAACAAGTTTGTTCATTTTGATAGTACTTACACCTTATGAAAATTTATTGAAGCACATCAAGGGGACTTAGAGGCGATCCGACAAGCTTTGGAGGATCCGGCTTCAAGCTTATATGGAGCATCATGCACACGACTACTAGGTGATAGCCCTAGTGAGGTTTGCGAGTTCGAAACCACTAATGATTTATCTAGCGATGAACTTGTTTGTGCTAGCAAAAAATTATTGCATGCCTATAACAAATTGCATAAAGATTTTATTGATTTACAAAGCAAACATGAAGATTTAAAATCCGATCATGAGTTGTTAGCATCTAAGTTTGAAACTATTTCTAATGAAAATGTGATCCTTAAAGAAAACAATGAAAAATTAAAATTGGATCATGTTTCTTTAACTTCAAATGTTGCTAGTTTAACTCATGAAAAAGATAATGTCATGTTAGAAATAGAGAACATAAAAAATAATACTGCTTCTTTTATAAATAATTATTTATGTTCTACTTCTAAAGTTAATGCTAATATGCCTAATGATGAGTTGAACAATGTTAAAAACCGTATTTCTTCTTTAGATTCAACTCTTAATACATGTATTAACAACCATAAGAAACTTATGAATATGTGTGCCAAGTCTAGTGCAAACAAGTCATCATCCACTCATTATATACACATATATAGCAAAGTTTACAAGTGCTCTATTTGCGATCGTAAATGTCATTTAGCTAAATTTTGCTATGATGCACACAAACATAAAAGTATCAATGCTCCTTGTGCATCTCATCAAGTTTCTTCATCACATGTACACACACATGCACCCATTGTTCATCATAAGCATGCTCATGTGTATAAATGTGATCATTGTGATCGTTTTGATCATTTGGACAAGTTTTGCTTTGATTTGAAAAAGAACTCAAATTTGCCAAATGCTTCAAGTAGATCACATGTTTTTAAATGTAATGTTTGTGGTAGGTTTGGACATCTTGTAAAATTTTGTTATGATATGCAAAAAGCTTCTAAATTGTAATATGTTCCAAATAGACCATTGTTTAAGAATATTTCTCATTTGTAAAATAATTCTAAAAGATAATATTTATTTGCAAATGATTCCCGTGCACGAGTTAATGGTCCACAAAAATAAATGGATCTCTTTTATTGCACATATTACAATCGGAAGGATCATTTGAGTGATTATTGCTTTGACTGTATTAGTGCACTACATTCGCCCAAGAGGGTTCATAATCCTAGGTCTTTGAGCTTTATTGATAGGGATCGTGTCCCTAAACAATCCGACACCAAGAATGCTTGGGTGCCAAAATAATTTTTAAACCAAGAATTTTAGTGTTTTTCTTTTTCCTTTTTTCTTGGTTTTGAAAAATTATACTTTAAACTTTTGAACATGAAATCAATTCTTTTTATTGGTCAATTTTTTTTGTTTTCATGATTATTAGTTTTGATTTTGATGAGAGGTTTGTGTTTATATAACCCTCCGGGTTTATTGGGTGTTTATTCTCAAATCATGTTTACCGGATGCTAAAATGATTATATGGGTTGGAACAAGCTTAAGAGCTTGATATATTATTGCATCTCTTGAAATTCTTTTATCAAAGATTTTATTTTGAATTATTGCTTTGGTATCATTATATTTCACTTATATGATGATATTTATGTGTTTATGCTTATGGATCATCTATTCGTGCCTTATAATGTATTCCATATGTGATTTGATCAAATCCCACAAAGAAAATTCTCTTGATTAATCAAACATCATTTTTAGATTTAAACTTTGATTTATGATTTCTTTTGGTTGATTTATTTTCATTTGAAAACTTTTTGCATGATTCTCATGTTCCTTCTCTTTTGGTTTCATAAATCTACTCTTATACATGGTTTTACGTTCTTTGATATGAGACACTATGTTCATCTTCATATATTCATGTGTTCTCATTGTCTTTTTGTATGTGAGTTGTGTTTAGCATGTTTCTTGCTTGCTCACATATGTATGTCCTAGCATTCATTGCATATATTCATTAAGGTATTTTGCATTGTTTTAAATATCCCCGACATGGCCCGATATATCCCCCGATATATCCTTTTACAGGGCTTGCCGCAACCGATATGATCTTTAAATATCCTTTACCGTTTTTTGGCTATTTTGAGTGATAAATCCTTGATATGGCCGATATATTAACCAATATGTGGACCAATATATCTTTTTATATAGCTTGTTGCAAAATAATATACTGTGTTTGGAATTTTTAGGCTAGATATCAAGATTCCCCCATTATATCAAATAACATTTTGCCCTAAAAAAGCAGATCGAATATTGCAACGTTGCTTTGCACTTTTGTTTGTTTTAAAAGGTTGATTAGTGATCCTAAACATATATTATTCATATTTTGTATGCTTAAATTTTATTACATATGTTGAGATTACATTTTAATGCATTATACTATGTATGCAAACATTCATTATGGTATTCCGATATTTACCACATACCCGATATTTCCCCGATATCCGCAATCCGATATCAATTTTGGCCATCCGATATTTCCCCGATATCTGATATTTAAAACATTGGTATTTTGATAGGGAGAACAATCCATATATCTTTCTATGTGGTATACTCACCCATGTATATTGATAGGGGCAGCTTTCGCTCTCTTCATTCTTTTTCCTTTTTTGATGTTGTCAAAGGGGGAGAAATATTGTGAGTATATTCTTTCTTGTTTATATGCATGATATATTATACATTGTATATTCATTTCCTTTTATGTATATATTCTTTTTGTAAATTGTTTCTCATCATCAAAAAAGGGGAGATTGTTGGCCTTCTTATTTTGATGATGTTTAACAAATAATTTATTTCTAATGTTGTTTGTATAGTGTTTGTATTTTCGTATTTATTCTAGGCAAAGAACGAGTTGAATGATGGATGGAATTACGCATTTACGATCATATCCAATGGAGGTTGTCAGAATTATGGAGTGAAGCCTACGCAATTCATAGTTAAAGATTCAAGTTCAAGCTTCATCCGTAAGTGTACCAAGTCAAGCTTATTGAATATCAAGACTGTTTGGGTAACATTTAGTTTAGGTTTATATTATATGTGTTGGTACTCTAAGCTCAATCATATACACACATACACGCATTTGGTTTTATATATATATATATATATATATATAGTCATATATATATAAGTTTTGATTTTTTAAGTTTAAATATGAAACAAATACATATTTATATATATACATGTTTGTTTTCATATGGTTAAGTTGTTTTGGTTTAGTTATGTAGATATGAAACAATATATATCTTTATATACACTCTTTTGTTTCATATTCTATTGTATTTAGAAAAATATTGTGTTTATGGATTAAAGACTTGTTCACACTATTTTCATATCTCGTATAATGTCTACAAATCCATTCTAAAATGTTTCCAAGTTGTTTGAACTCGTTTTTGGAAAAATCAAGTTTTTTTGTTCATGTACGTACATGTGTCCGTGCATTTTTTACAAAACTGATGCGTTTTCACAATTGGGAAATGCAATTTGAAAATTTTCTTCGTTTACATGTTTATCTTCATATATACAAATATTTTCCCAAGTTTTACTATTTTTAGAGTTGTTTTGTTATTTTCAATTGAATTTACAAAAACGAGTTTTTAGCAGTTTTTCAGAAACTATTTATCTGCGTTCAAACATTTATTTCTATCAACTGGGAAGTGATTTTTCCGAAAATCTTTCTCTATCATGTTCATCTACATGTCTAGAACCTTCCCTCAAAATTTCATAATTTTTAGAGTTGATTTACTATTTTTAATTGATTTTACAAAATCAGATACGCAAATTTCCAGAATCTGTCAAAACCTGAAATTGTTTGTGCACGTTGCTACAGTGTGGTCGACCGTCACGATCGACCGTGCTACAATGCGATCGACCGTGACGGTCGACTGTACGCAGTCCAGAGAGCAATTTTTGAGTTTTTCTTCTCACGGTCGACCGCGACGGTCGACCGTCGATGTTACCGTTGTACAGTAACGGTAACTTGCTGAATTTTGTCTTTTAGTGATTTTTAGGGGTTTTGGGGTTATTTTTTTCTACCCTATATATACCTCATTGCATTTATCATTTGATACACCAAGAGAATGTTTTAAAAGAGTTTAACAAGGGTTTAAACTTGTTTAGTGTTTGTTTAAAAGAGTGTTTAAGAAACTTTTAAGCAATTGAGAGTTTTGGGTTTGTGAAATCAATTTCACAAGAGCTTGAGGAGATCCTATTGGTGCTTGAGCATCCAACCATCCTCCTTCAATCTCTTGATCTATTGAGAAGTTTTCTAAACTCTATTTTCTAGCTTTATATCTATTTGCTTGTTTATCATTTTATTAAAGCTAGTTTTGTATTGAGTTTAGATTTGATTTACCTCTTTGTTACACACTCACATTGAGCTTATTGTATTTTCATACATAGTACAATTGGGTTAGTGAGAGTTGTAACAATTAAGAGTGAGCTTACATTGAGTTCTCATCTATTGTAGAGAACAAATCATTTATTATATTGTGAGATTGTAAAGTTTTCAGTGAGGTAAAAAACCGAGTGTGAGGAGTGTAGACGTTGATCGGTGAACGTTAAAAACCGACATCGTGAGTGTTTGTGAACGTTGATCGGTGAGCGTTGAAAACCGACATTGTGATGTGTAAACGTTATTCGGGTGAGCGTAGAAAACCCGATTGTGATAGTGAATTTCTCCCCGTGAGTGGGGAGCGGAGACGTAGGACGGAAGGTCCGAACTCCGTGATCATTTGAGTGTGTTTGAGTTTGTCATTGGCGTATTTACTTATGCATTTATCTTATATCGTCATTGCCTATTACTCTTGTATATCTTGCCCTATCATATTTGTAGTTTGATTATATCACCCTTGTGTTAGTTTATATATCCTTGCATATATTTTTATAGGATATATCTCATTGTTCATATTACTTATCCTAGCTCACATATCATGTTGTATTTCATACTTGCTATTATCCTAGCTCACATATCATGTTGTATTTCATACTTGCTAGGATAACTTGTTAATAAGTTTTAATTGGCATAAAATCGGATTAGATTAGCATAAGACCCTAATCACCCCCCTCTAGGGTCTAACAAAATATTGTCAGCAACATTTTGCAACAAGACCCCCAATAATTAGGGTGCATATCGGTAAGAAAAATCATTGTAACCTCAAGTCAAATCTAACTTTAATTGTTCATTCCCAGATAGTGAGAAGTCATTGAATCCTCCAACTGTAACTAAATCCCTCAAAAGCATTGGAATTAGAGCTACGGCCTAAGGCCATCCTTAATTGTAGCTTATGTTACTACATGCATTAAAAACTGAAAGATCTGTGAAAGTCACCAACAATCCTCTGTCTTTTATCTAACAATACAATTTTTATCATCAACATGCCAAAAATCTAGTAAATGAAATACATCCACACATGGGTAATTAGTTATAAGTTAGTACATGTCCAGCATGGATGGAGATACATACAGTGTCTGATGTATGAAGCACATTAATACGTTATTTATTTATTTCTGTTGAGAGGAGTGTTCTAAATATTATAGCTTGTTCCATAATAGTGAACATCAACTTTGCTTCATAATTTGATACGCCACCGAAGCTTATCGTTCTACAATGAATACAAACACAACTTAGATGACCCGTTGCACGCTAAAACATCGAGATTAAATTGCATGGTTTATCCACCTGTTTATTCATCTTTCACCTATAACTTTGGAGCCTTCGTATTAATCTCGATTCTACACCAATTGCTTTCAATACCAAAATGTTCTAAAAATTAACACTTCTCCCACATCCACAACTAACTTAAAAATTCCAAAGTTTTCACAAGTTTACCTTCTTAACTGAAGCCGACCAGGAAAGAGTAAGCCCCAAGAACACAATGAAGAAGAAGGGCCCCCAAAGATCCCAATCCCTCAGCGCCTTCCCCGGATCCTCTCTAAACGGGTTCGGAAACACAACCAGCTTCAAATTACTCACAATCCTCGCCAGATCTCGCTTCACCGTGTCCCAAACGGGCTCCGTTAGCGTATTCGGAGCCGACCCGAACCCATCAGCAGCGATCGCGGGTCGGATCGGGCCCAGATTCGGAACAGGATCAGCTGAGGACACGGGGACCACCGGCGGCGGCGCCGGAGGGGCTTTTTGGTAACTTGACGGCGGAGGGAGGTTGGAGTTGATGAAGGGGGAGGAGGCCGGAGGGGCCTTTTGGTAATTTTGAGGAGGGGGAGGGGCACTCTGGTAATGTTGGGCGGGGAGGACGGAGGTG
>NC_033797.1:9340408-9353865 GCF_001876935.1 Asparagus officinalis
GGCCGGAGTGGATTAGGGTTTCGATCTCGTCGATGTCGGACTGGGAGGAGGCGTGGAGGGGGACTGTGTCGGAGTTCGACATGGCGGAGTTCTAGGGTTTCGGATTTGGGGGTAGATTTGGTGGAGACCTGAAGGAGATCTAGGGCTTTTTTTTTTAAGGGGAGATCACCATGAATGAGGTCGAGCTGAGAGTCTGAAGGATTTGAAGGAGTCGAGATTAAGTATCGATCGTTTTGTAGAAAAGTCCGTGATAATATTATTTTAGCAGTTAACTGTTAAAATTGCATCTAACAAAAAAAATTGTGGATCTAAATAAATCATATGACGGATTAATGAGAGACAAATCCATAAAATCGGTGTTTATAGATGTGATATGAGAAAATATTTTGTTTCTGTAGAGAATTTGTCGGATTATAGTGAATGAGTATAGAACTCATTTCCAACGATACAACTGTAACATAATACTTTAACATATTATGGTGTTTTCCTTGTTGTGTTTTTGTAAAAAAACACTATGGTGTTGTGTTTTTTCCCTTAAAATGTTTTCTAAACACCATGTTAAGTATTTTTGGTCAACACTAGTTTGACCCATTATAACATTAGTATTAAACATATTATTAATATATTATATATTAGTTATAATAATATATTGTAAATAAAATAAAATATTTAGTTTATATTATTATAGTATTATAAATATTAAATGTAATGTAATATAATATTATATAATGTATTATAATATTATATTGTACTTTATGAGTTATATTATATTATAATTATTACATGTTATTTTCAAATAATTATATATTTAATTATTTTATTATATCAATTTGTTATTGTTATATATTATATTAATATTTTTATAATAATGTTATTTTATTATTAATATAATATAATATTATACTATTATTAATATAATATAATATTATACTATTATAATATTATACTATTATTCATATAATATAATATTATTAATAATGTTAATATTATGTTATTACTAGTATGTTATTAATAAATTAATATATTATAAATATTTCAATATTACATAATATATTATAGTTTCTAATATGTTAGAGTTTATTAATAGTACTTTAATAATACATTAGTATTTATGATATAAATAAATATTACTATATTATGAATATATAATTTTTACATTGACATTTGTTATCAATAAATTATTTTATTATTAAAAACTATTTTACTTTATAATAAATTATATTAATTATTACATAATATATTAATATTTTATATATTATATTACAAAAGTACTATACAACATGTTATTATAATATTATTATTATATTGTTATGTTATTATTATATAATATTTAATAATTATTACTTTATTAAAATTTATTTTTTTAAAAGTTAATAATATTATAGCGATTATACTATTGTATAGTATATTATTATATCATTATTATATTATTATTTACTATCAATAATTTTTTTTATTTTTTTATTATTATTTAGTTATTATATAATACATTATTAACATATTAAATATTGGTATTTAATATGTTATTATATTATTATATAAGATATTTTATTTATTATATATTTATATTATTTAATATATATTACTAATATATGAAATTAACTATAATATAATAAGCATGTTGATAATAACTCTATATTAAATACATTTAATATATCATATTAGATATTATATTAACACATTTTCAAACTCAAAACCAAAACACCAAACTTAAAGCACCTAAAATGTGTTTTGATATAAGTGTTGTGTTTTTGGTTTGAGGATGATTTAGCTCAAAAAATACTATGGTTTCCAAACGCGTGGCGTTTTATTTTTGGCAAAAACACAATGGAAACAAGTAAAACACCATGGTATCCAAACAGAGCCTTATCAATTACAAAAGCTGATATGAGTACAAATATGCCTCTTTAAGAAAAACTCATTTTCATACTAGGATATAAAGAAAAATGTAAGTGGTAATTACGACAAGAATATAAATGGATATGAGGGGAAAAACGGATAAAATTAAAAAAAATATATAGATTATAAGATGCAACCACCGGTGAGGATTACTTCTAAAAGTAAAAACAAATGTTAAAACTTTTGCATACCCATTTTTCCCATTACAAATTTCCTAATTCAAATTTTATCCTATTTTTTTCCCTATTTTGATCTTTCCTGTAATCTTTGTTTATTAAATTATTAGTATTAGTATTATTAATTGTTATTAATTAATAGATTAATAATTGAAAAGCAAAACATCAATCCTATCCTATCCCCTTTGATAACGCCTCTTTCTTCCCTTCGTTACCCGCTTTCTCGCCTGCTCCTCTCTCCCTCTCTCTCTCTCCGTCTCTTAATTAAATCGACATTCGGCCTCCTCGCTTCAACTTCCTCTGTTTCTCAATGACAACGCTCTCTCTAAATTCCTCCTCAATCTCTCTCTCCTCAGCCCCTCTTTCCCATCTCTCTCTAAATTATTTCGACGGCCAACCTCCTCACCTCAATTTATTTCATTTTCAACACTTGACAACCGTTACTATAATTGGTAATAATTTCTAGGGCTTTCCAATCCTCATCCCCATCCCCACAGACTAAAATTTAGGTTATTTTGTGATGAAAAATTCCTTAAGGACCCAAAATATGGGACCAATAGGAGGGACAAGTGAGGTGTCCCCTCCTATTGGATAATGAGTTGGTCATCATTAATGATGGTCAACTCATTATCCAATAAGAGGGGGGACACCTCACTTGTTCCACCTATTGGTCCCATATTTTGGGTCCCTGTAGCAAAACTCTTTTGTGATTCTATAAGTACGTATTGCTTCAATTTTGATGGAGCAAGAAAGGTGTTTATTTCCAATTGTAGGTACGAGTATTGGTTATTCTTTTTACCTTATTTTAATTTTAATAATTTCTTGTATTATTATTGTTGGTTGATTGATTGATGGCTTACCTTTTTTGGTATTCATGATTGTTGATGTCAGGGGTTTGAGATTGATAGGAGTAGTAGAAAGCTACCAAGGTAAATAAATTTTTTAATCTTTATTATTAGCCTGAATACTTGAGTTTTCTGCAATTAGCTGAAGTCATTGAATTTACTGTGATTTATGGTAGGCATGTGAGCTTATTTTTTCCCCTTCCGAGTTAAATTTTCTGTTAGTTTTTGAGTGGAGAGTAAAGATATTTTGGTTTCCTTCGGAGCGTGTAAGGATAAATTTTCTCAGCCTGCATAAAAGTCTAATTATTACTTTGATGCTTTTTTTTAATTTTGATCACAACTGGGACGAATGCATAAATTTTTGTTTAGGAATATTTTCGCATTTGTTGTTTTAACATAATATGGTGTTGTTGTTTGTTGATATTTAATTTTTTATTTGTTCATGTAGTTCTATATCATATAGGAACTATATTTCTTATAATATGGTGCTTGTAGTATGACTTGACACTCACGTCACCCTAGACATCCATCTGATGCGTTCTTTAGATTCCCAGAATTTTACTCCATTAGCTAACCCTTTAGTAGCCAAGCAAATTCAAACTTCAGAACAACATTAGCAGACTGCCTTGATTGACTTAAAAACAACCAGAGTCACAATAATTTTATTTCAAATGATAAAATAACATTGCGGATCAAATTAAAAATTTCATGGATTTGTTTAGTTCTGAGGGATATCACTTCCTTGTTAATTGAACTAGGCAAGGTTGTTTGAGCAAGCATATCAGGAATGAGTTGGATGGATGTGCTATTTTATGTTTATTACTTCTTCTATTGTCGAGGGATTGTGCTTTATGTCCTGTCACCTACGATGGGAAGGCCCATTCTCGTATATGAGGCAACGGCCATCTGTTATCCGAGTGGACCTGACCGGCATTAATGAACCGTATTTATGAGTTCGCAGATCGATGAAGTGTCTGTCCGATCACTCGTACTGTGCGTTGCTTGTATTTGGTGACTGATGCACGTGGATATGAACAATTTAAGATCATTAACATTGATACTTGAACTGAGTTTTTTATTTTATCCCTTTTGCCCTTTTGTTATTTGAGTGATTATGCTTATACATGACATACACATTGATTCTTTATAGACTGTGTACCTACATTAATTCTGCAAATTTTGTGGCTTCAGATTGTTGTCCTTCCATGTTTGCTTGCCCGTGCAAATGAATATTTGTCTACTCTGCAGCAGAATATATAGAATGTAGTTCGTTTGCAGTACTAGCTTATAAAAGAGGATAATTGTTTGTTTCTTGTTCCAATTTATATATTCTTAATTTATTTGGTTAATTACATATTCTTAATTTGTTTGGGTGATTAAATCATTATTGACTTAGTTAAAGTTTCATATCTTTGCCTTTTTAACTCGTAACAGATGATGAAACGTACAACACGCAAATCAGTTCCCAAACCTTATGAGTTTAAAAATTTTACTAATGACAAAAATATTATTGATATTTCATCAAGTGACGATGAAGGCGAGAAAAGAAAGATGTTAAATAAGGGTCACTCAACCAACAAGCAAGCAATTGGTACTTCAGCTTGACTTTATGATGATGATGAAGAACCATCGATTGAGGAGTATTATGATGATGATGAGGAGAGCTCTTATGAAGTTAACAAATAAATAAATAAATAAAGGTTGAGGATTCAGATCCTGATGATATACCTAGCAAAAATGCTCATACTATTGCTGAAGTTAATGTTTCTTTTGCTGCTAAGATCAAAGACGAAAAAGAAGCGAATAAATTGTTTACTGAAGCTATAGGCATTCTGGCAACTATCTGGAAATTTTGTCAGGAGAAAAAAAAAAAAGAGTTAACACGGGTCTTAGAAAAAAGATGTCAAAGTCAATAAAATAAATTTAAGTTTATGAGTTTGTGAGTCGTAGTGTTGGAAAATTTCATAAACTTCAGTTGTTTTTATCAGCTTTAATTATGTGACAAAAAACTTATGTTTAGCTCTTTATGTTTCTTTAACATCGACTTTATGAATGATATGTTTTTGTGTGTTAAATATGTGTGGTCAATTTTGTATGTTGCATCAATGATATTCCAATTTTATTCATTTACGATTTATGATTTATGATTATGGTTATTGTTATGATAAGATATGGTTTTCAAATTTATTAGTTCATCTTCAGAGATTCACAATTTTTTTGGCCATTGAGAACACATGTGGGATGTCTATATGCTATTATTACAACTGCTGCTTTATTGAGCCACATGAGTCCATGACATGCCAATAGCTATATACTATCTAAACCTCAAATGCTCAGTGATTGGATATTAAGCTTTACATGTTATAATTTTGTACTATTCAAGGGTATTGGTACTGTATAAATAAATGAATCACTTTCTGTTTTGCTTGTAAATGTGCAAAGGATTCTTATTCTTTTTTGTTTTGCATGGGTAGCTGTTACTGGTACAAACAAAGCTGCTTCTAGCAGCACTTCCTTGAACATGAGAAAGCTTGTTGAGGAAATAGAGAATCTTACCCGTGAGTGTTTTTTTACTCTGCTAATGTTTTAAGTTTATCCACCTTGCTCTTTTGGCTTTCTTTCATTTATTTCTCATCAGTGTGTCTACATGTAAGCGTGCAGAGAAACATCCTAAAACCTTCACGTGTATGTGTATATGCATGCACGTTCGATTGTTTGCATTCACATCTACTATATCTCCTCTTCTTAAAGACCTTCCATGAATTGAATATATTCAGGGCTTGTGTCTGATTATTTTTGTTAGTAAACATCTACTTGTGAAAATACTCAGCATTTCTTTCATGCAATTTACTCTCATGCTGCCATATATCTTATGCCCATTAAGAGTATCTTTGCAAATGTTTATTTGTGTATTGTTTGCCTCATTTATAATATTAGCACTTGATATTTTTAAGCATCCTTTTGAGCATCAAACAACATTTGCATACTACTTTAGGGTATAGTTTTGTCTGCTCATTACGTGAAGGTTGTCCATCTATACGAAGCCATCTCCATGTTCACCAATAATCTGTCTTTGACTTGTGCATAGTTGGATATTCCATAGCCATTGAGATGGAGAAAACTCAATAAGAAACTGTTTCATGTGTGTGTATGTGTATATGTATGCATGTCCGATTGTTTGCATTTACATCTACTATATCTCCTCTTCTCAAAGACCTTCCATGAATTGAATATATTCAGGGGCTTTTGTCTGGTTATTTTTGTTAGTAAACATTTAAAAGTGCAGGTGAAACATGTTAAAAATGCATGAATATATAACTGCTACTAAAAAAACATGAAGTTATTAAAAAATTAAGGGTTAATTGCACCTTGATGCTCTAAAGGCTTACCAATTGTTAGCTTTAATACACTGAATGCACTTTTGCCCAAAAAGTACCCCAAAATTCATAGTTATTCAACTTTGGTACATTCCATTATATTGCTATCTAGAATTATGTTTAAACACGACATTTGAATTCTATACCCCAAGACTGAAAAGATTTTCCCCAGGAATCCCTTTCTTCCTCCTTCTCAACATTAAACCCATTAAAATAGTGGAAATTTTGTGTATTATCACTTATTCATAATGTAGAGAAAGCTTTTTGAAGTTTAGGGTGATAATGGAATGAGATTTAAATGTAGGTTTTTGAGATTTTGTTAGTGGGTTTTTGTTAGTGGATTTAAATGTAGGTTTAGGTCATGTTATATGTTTCTTTATGTGTTTGAAGCTTATGGAATTTCAGGGGTTTTTTCTTAAACACTACTAAGGCAAATTCGAGAATTGTTGAATAGTTTGCTTTTTATAACTGCAAAAAACAATAATATAAGCCCATTTAACCTGAATCTACAAGCCACATGCGTGCTTCATGTGAATTTGTAAAAATCTGCTGTATTATGATGATTGTCATTTAATATGAAGAGATAGATATCTTTTTCAAGTTAGGCATATTTACAATTAACTTTTTAAAATTTAAATCTATAACATCCAATAAGATATCAAGATTTCTTTGAAGGCTTACCAGAAGTCTACCTGAATTTGTACTTGCCTCAAACACATTTTTCCCCTAAACTAAAAGGCATGTTTCACTCTGCAAATTTTGCAACCATTGGTTGAACAGAGTAGAACCAATAGCATTCCTGTCATAGGGTATTACAATGTCAAAGCAATCATAATAGTAACATACATATAAATTGTTAGACCTATGTAGGCATCGAAAATTGCCCATAGGTCTTCACGAACAGCTCAGTGTTAAAGAACGACGATGAACGTCACTATCCGATCCACAGGAGTTCGATTGATGTCGATGAACGATTGAAGCAAATCGACAAACTACGAAGGCACGAGCTAATCGGGAACCCTGCGGTGTTTACAAAAGGAACAACGTCCTCCATATCTCGTTCATCCTACAGATAATCCAACCATCAGAGCGGGTAGAACTCTTCGTCAGGCTTCCAACGCACTTGGAATCACTCAAATCCGAGTTCGGACGAAGAATTTACGGCGGAAACAATCAAACATACACAACGGAGCGTCTCAGGCTGAACTGGGACACCCGGGGTGTCTCGGGAAAGTCGAAACACCCCAGGGGTGTCTCGGCCAAGCCGAAACACCCCAGGGGTGTCTAGGCACCCTAGGTGCCCCCATTGCCTATAAATAGCAACCTAAGGCCTCATTTTTGGAGGATCTGGATTTTTAGAGAGTTGGCGAAGCCCTGCTGCAGTGAAGAGTGGTCGAGCACTTCAACACAAGGGAGTTCTTCATCAGATCCACATCACCCGCATCCGTTCCTTAGCATTACCCCTCGTCGGTAATCCTAAGAAGAGCAAATATCTCGCTTTATCCGAGATAGGCGCTTCAAGTTTCTAGATCTCCTCGCGGATCAACGAAGCTCTGCCCGAATTTTCTGGATCAGATCAGATTTCCAGGTAGTCCACGGATATCGACGTCCCCGTCACAGGCTAAAGACCCACGCAAGCAAGAGACGATAAACGGATCTTGTGTTTATTTTCAAGAAAGTTATAATTTTTATTTTTGTTATTTGAATTCATTTGTAACGTTTGAAGTTTTTAATGAAATCAATGATGAAGGCAACTTTCGACGAAAACAAACTGGCGACCACAGTGGGAGCCAACAACGTGGTCGAGACCGCAGATCCGGACTTCTCCTCCGCCGAGAAGATGGCTACTGAAGACGCTCCAGCATTGTCAAAGAGAGCACGCCAAAGACGGCGTCAACGCCTTGCTCGTCAGCTGGCCAAGGCTTTGGAGCCGATGGACGGGATCCGCTATAATGTGGATCTAAAATCCAGGCAGCGTCGGGAACAATAACGGCAAACAACCAACTCCTCCTCCAAGACAGAAACGAACGAATGGGTTCGTGTCAAGAGGACCCGCTCCACCCTCGAGGAGCGAATCAAGAAGCGTCGAGCATTGCTCGTACATGCCCGAGCCCTTTTGCAGAAAGCGAAAGAAATGCAGAGGGGAGAAGCAGTGGAGAAGCCGCCTAAGCGCAAGCAAGTTTGGGTGCCAAAGATAAAACCATCACTTAAGGCAAAAGTAGGCGGAGTTATCATCCAGCCTATTTCAAATTCAGATCCCGTTTCCCCTGTACCCGCGCCTCCGACGGAGTCAGGAAAGAACGTGGATCTCACTAAATCCAGGGGTCCTTTGAAGGGTCGCCTCGATCCCGAAGATCGAGGTAAAGCACCCGTCAAGGAGCGATTGGGACCGTTGAAAAGTCCCCAAACAACAGTCAAGACTGGGGGTCGTACTAACAAAGGGAAAGCCCCTATTACCGACCGCATTGGATTGCGAGTCGAAGTTCAAGAGCCCGTTGGACTTTCACGCTCTTAAAGGCGTAAGAGTGAACGAGTGACTCTTGGAGACGCTAATAAAGCGTCGTATCCCCAGAGAAAAACACATTCGTCTGATGATGATGGTGTTATACCTGGGAGGTCATGCCAACACTCTATGGGTTGCTCCAGTTATCAAACTGATGAGTTGTACTATAGAGCTGGGGGTGCGGGTAAGTCTCGAAAGAGAGATACTCGAAACACAGAATCCCACTGTCCGTGTGCCAACATAATCAAGGCGGTGCTGTCGGAATGCTGCTGCGCTAAAACCCCAAGGAGAGTTTCGGTGTTCGAAAGAATTTCTATCGGAACGTCCGAGACCAAGCCAAGGCGTTTCTGTAGGAAGAAGCATGTTCGCCAAGAGGACGAGTTCCTGGAGGTGTCTGCTAATATGACCGGCAGAGGGAAATCGACACGACACTCTAGCTCAGATCAGTTTGCCGATGTATCCCGGCGTATGACTCGGTTGCGGTCAGGAATCAATAAGCGAAAGAATTACCAAAAGATGCAAAAGGGACTTCCTTTGGAAGAGGAGGTGTCAGATGCTGGTTCAGACTCCTACTCGGCTATAGCATCCGATGACACGGCGTCTAGTGCGGGACAGCCCTACGAATCACTTATGATCAGCGCCGAACAAGTAAGCAAGATGCTTGAAGAGGCCCTGACTAAGCAGAAGGAAACTTTCAAATTCGAGATGGAGATGGCCATGCAGCAGATGAGAGAGATGCATGACCAGCAAATCGTGACACTAACAACTCACCAAGGAGAACCCAGTCGTGGCAATAATCCGAATCAACAGGAGAATGAACGGGAAGAGGATAATGTCAACATAAATATCCCTCCTGTCAACAACAATGGCGGAGGCGGTCCCTCGGATGATAATGCGAAGGAAGACCATGTTACCTCTCCCCGAAGCCACTCGAAGACAAATACGAGTGAAGACAAGAAAATGAAGGACTTGGAGAGCAAAATCAACGCGTTGATGAATGCTCAAGAGGTAAAGAGATCCGGTATACCATGTCCATACCCAAGGGAGTGGGAATCAATTCCATATCCGGCAAAGTTTAATTTAATCAACTTTACGCCGTTTGATGGAAAGGGTTCCCCTACCCAACACTTAATATATTTTAAGTCTCACTTAGGAATAATCTCCAGCAATGAACCCTTAATGTTGCGGTCATTCGTGGGCACTCTTCGCGGAGCAGCCTTCGATTGGTATCGTCGCCTCAAACCGGGGAGTATCAGCAGTTGGGATGATATGGAGGATATGTTTCTGACGAACTTCTTCGACGACGACACCGAGATTTCAATCGGCACACTATTTGACGAGAAGCAGAAAAATGGTGAGACGGTCGAAAACTTCGTGAAGAGATTCCGAAACAAAGCAATGAATTGCAGGGATCCGGTCAGTGAAGACTTTATCCTCGAAACTTGTCACAATAACCTTTCATTGGACATCCTCGAAACTATGGGAATGGCACCGCCAAAGACCTGGAAGGATTTAAAGGTGCGAGGAGAACGAGCCGAGCGATTCCTTAAAAGGAAGAAGGTGGAAAGGGGCCAAATAGCTAATAATGCCCCGCAACAGAACTTTGTCCCTAAGGGAAAAGCACATGCGAATGCTGTGGACGCGAATCAAACATTCGAAGTGCAAGCGTAACCGCAACAGCAGCAACAAAAGGCGCCTCAACAATCAAGGTCACAACAGCAATCCCGAAGGCAGCAAAAGACTTCGGGTCCGAGACTCCAAAGAGAGTATTCCTTCAAGGACGAAGACGTTCCAGCCATCTTCGAATCCCTCCTTGAAAACAACAAGATCAAGCTACCACCTATCGTCAATCAGGAGGAAGCTGACAATACTGCGGATCCGAAGTACTGCGCATATCACAGGAGGATCCTTCATCCCACCAAGGCGTGCTTTACTTTAAAGAACAGCATCCAAATCCTGATTGAAGCCGGCGTTATAACGCTAGGGTAAGCCATTTGAGAACGGTAAGACTTCGACAGAGTATACGAGTATAAACTGCTTCTCAAGACTCCGACAGAGTATACGAGTATAAACTGCTTCTCAAGACTCCGACAGAGTATACGAGTATAAACTGTTTCTCAACACTCCGAAGAGTATACGAGTATAAACTGCTTCTCAATCCTCCAACAGGTGCATGAGGTTAAACTGCTCCCTACATACTCCAATAGGTATATGAGTCTAAACTGTTTCCCACTTTTGACGGGAAGTTCCTGGAGAATATTACGCTAATATTCTTAAGGATAACCCGGTCAGGTAACTGAGAATAATGTCCGACCAGTTCCGTAGAGGAAGCTGGGAGTGGACGATTTATGTAACGGGAAGTTCCTAGAGAATCATATATTCTCAAGGATAACCTGAACATGCGATTGAGGATAACGTACTCCTCGTTACGCCCAGTTTTGCAAGAAAGCTGGGGGTGGGTAATTCGTGTAACGGGAAGTTTCCGAAAGAATGTTAATACTCTTAGGGATCACCCGATCAATATGAACAAAGTGATGAACATTAAGTCCCCTACCGATCAGACTAATTGACAGTGGGACCACCAAATTCTATCAAGTTCAATCCATTCAAACTTCCGCTATGTTCGTGCACTCAACACTTTCATAGTTAGAGTCCGGATATAATCTGGTCAAACCTTCATACAGTTAGGACCACAACCAAAATCTCCTCTCGATTCTACCAATGAACGAGAGGTCCACAAATCGAGCGATCAAACCTTCCTACAGTTAGGATTGTCTCAAACCTCCCAATTGGTCAAACCTTCTTACAGTTAAGACCACAGTCAAAATCTCCTCTCGATTCCTCCAATGAACGAGAGGTCCACTTTTAAAATCGAGTGATCAAACCTTCCTACAGTTAGGGTCATCTCAAACTCCTGCTTGGTCAAACCTTCCTACAGTTAGGACCAAACCATAAATTCACTCTCGATAAACGAGAAATTCACCTTTAGTTCGGTAATCAAACCTTCTGACAGTTAAAATTATCCGAATTTTTCGATTCTCGGAGTGGAGGTCCCACTCCTAGTTTCATCTTTCCGGATTCTGGGGGTGGAGATCCCACCCCGAGTCTCCTTTCCAGCTGAAGATAGAATATAAAATTCTTCTTCTTCAGTGTCGGGAGATAGAATATAAAATTATTCATCTCCCATTTTCGGGTTCGTCTTTGCCCCAAGAGAAGACACCACCTTTTTCAACTCCCAAAATCTGTGCCTCACATGTACAGGGAATTTTATCCCGAATCCTAAGTAGGGATAAGTCAATGCCTAACACGCATTGCCGGTTTAGTCTTTCTCCGAAGAAGAAGACATCAGAGTTCGATTCTGGGGTATTCTATCCCGAATCCTAAGTAGGGATAAGTCAACGCCTAACACGCGTTGTCGGTTTAGTCTTTCACCGATTGAAGAAGACATCAGAATTCCAGTCTGGGGAATTTCATCCCGAAGCCTAAGGAGGGATGAGTCAGCGCCTAATACGCGTTGCCGGTTTAGTCTTTCACCGATTGAAGAAGACACCAGAATTCCAGTTTAGGAAGTTTATCCCGAATCCTAAGCAGGGATAAGTCTGCGCCTAACACGCGCAAGGACAAAAGACCACATATTCAATATTATGGCAGGTTGTTATTAATAACACCATAATCCGTGCCTCACACGCACGGGGAATTTTATCCCGAAACCTAAGCAGGGATAAGTCAACGCCTGACACACGTTGCCCGTTTAGTCTTTTACCGATAGAAGAAGACACCAGAATCCGAGTCTGGGGATTTTTATCCTGAATCCTAAGTAAGAATAAGTCAGTGCCTAACACGCGTTGCCGGGTAGTCTATTCCCGTGAGAAAGACGAAGTCTACGTATTCAATGTCGTAGCACTAAAAGAGTTAACTCTTTTAGCACAACGTTATGTGCAGAACGGATCTAAACAATCTGCATGCTAGCCCGACTCAAACGGTAGTCGGTAAAGGCTCATCAAACCCGTTGAGGGCTGAGAATTTGCCAAAAATTCTATAAGTACGAGTCATCAATGCATCAGCTCTGTTAGTTGGTCTCGTGACTCGATTATCCAACAACATTAAAATAAGATCCACAAATGCAGATGAATCAGCTTTAACAGTTGGTCCTGCAGCCCCGACATTTGAGACCGCTATGCTCCAATACCTTAAGAGCTTAAACTGTGTATACTCCAGCAAACGTACGAGTATAAACTGTGTTAATGGCGATCCGAAACCCTAGGTCAACGCCGGTCAACGCGTTGCGACAAAAAAAAATCAATATTCGACGTTCGAAACCCTAAGGTCAACGCCGGTCAACGCGTAACCCTAGGTCAACGCCAGTCAACGCATTGCGACCAAAGTCAACGTTCGAGGATTCGAAATCCACACGAGTCAACGTTCGACGATTCGAAACCCTAGGGTCGACGCTGATCAACGCGTAACCTTAGGTCAACGCCAGTCAACGCGTTGTGACAAGAAGTCAACATACGGTGATCTGAAACCCTAAGTCATCACAATGTGACGGAGGTAGTCAGTTCAAAGTCAACTCAATGACACGAGCCAAACTCAATTCATCAGCTGTAGACTCGAGACTCCGACGACGGCCAAGCGATAAACACAGCGCCGGAAGAAC